>NC_092336.1:184042500-184343750 GCF_046630445.1 Rutidosis leptorrhynchoides | reverse complement strand
GCAGTAATGTTTGAGTTAGCTATACAGGGTTGAAGTTGATTCCAAAAATATATATACTTTGAGTTGTGATCTAGCCTGAGATGTGTATAGACTGGGTCGTGAATTGATTCAAGATAATATATATTGATTTATTTCTGTACATCTAACTGTGGACAACTAGTTGTAGGTTACTAACGAGGACTGCTAACTTAACAAACTTAAATCATAAAAATGTAATAAAAAATGTTGTGAATATATTTCGATCATACTTTGATATATATGTACACATTTGTTATAGGTTCGTGAATCAACCAGTGGCCAAGTCTTACTTCCGGCAAAGTAAAAATCTGTGAAAGTGAGTTATAGTCCCACTTTTACAATCTAATATTTTTTTGGGATGAGAATACATGCAGCTTTATAAATGTTTTACAAAATAGACACAAGTACGCAAAACTACATTCTATGGTTGGATTATTAAACCGAATATCGCCCTTCAAGTCTGGTAACCTAAGAATTAGGGAAATGGCCCCTAATTGATGTGAATCCTAAAGATATATCTATTGGGCTTAACAACCCCCATTCAGGTTATGGATGGTTTATTACTTCGAGATTATTATACAGACGAGAGGTTCTGTTTTGGGGTTATTCTATGCATTAAGTTAACGTCGGTTACCAGGTGTTCAACATATGAATGATTTTTATCTCTATGCAGTTTGTGAAATGCCTGATATGAGATGTGTTATAAAAATGAAATCTTGTGGTCTATTATTATGATTTGATAATATATAGGTTAAACCTATAACTCACCAACATTTTTGTTGACGTTTTAAGCATGTTTATTCTCAGGTGATTATTAAGAGCTTCCGCTGTTGCATACTAAAATAAAGGACAAGATTTGGAGTCCATGCTTGTATGATATTGTGTAAAAACTGAATTCAAGAAACTTATTTTTGATGTAATATATTCTTATTATAAACCATTATGTAATGGTCGTGTGTAAACGGTATATTTTAGATTATCATTATTTGATAATCTACGTAATGCTTTTTAAACCTTTATCGATAAAATAAAGGTTATGGTTGTTTTAAAAATGAATGCAGTCTTTGAAAAACGTCTCATATAGAGGTCAAAACCTCGCGACGAAATCAATTAATATGGAACGTTTATAATCAATATGAACGGGACATTTCAATAATGATCCAGGTACATCTCCCGCATACCACCTTTGTGGTAGCCGCACCAAAAAAGGAAACCATGCCCGCAGGAGGCTAATGAGCTCGGTAAGTGGTGTCAGGACAAAGAGCCACCTGACGCTATAGAAAACACGAGCATGATACAGTGGACCTTTGCTTTGACCACACAAACGAAAGTCAAGGGGATTCACGGATGACTCTGCAGTTACAGTTACAAAATATCAAAATAAGTCACATAGGTATAAAAGCAATGACAGAAAGAAAAGCAGTTCATCAAGCATATCTGCCATCCGGATCCCGTATAGAAATTTATTTCAAGACAGAAGACAGAAATAAAAATGTCAAAGTATTTCATTGCTAAGTACAAAGCTACACGCGTAAACGCTGCAAACCCTAAACGACCTATGGTTTTAGCACAGAAATAACAACAAATCCTATATGAACAAAAGGAAATCCTCACATATGATCTGTTAGATTCGCCAAGAAAGGGAGTGAAAATGAGCACATGCGTTGAAAGAAATCAAAAGCTCTCAACGAGCAATCGCCAACATGGTCCGGCTGGTATCAGGATGGCTGTAAGGCAGAAACATGCCCGTTAGCCCCACTGGAAGTAATTCCAGTCCCAAAATCAACCGGAAGCACGAATACAAATGTTGGTTCGCAAGAGATGCACATAGCTCATAGATATCTGAGCACGAACGTATCGTATTCTTCAAACCCGGGAGGCTCAGCAACACGGCGACCAACGGAATGACAAGAGAAACATCAAACGACCATCGGTGTTCAATAGCTTCCAATCTATCCGCAGTTGAAGACGGAATACGTTCGAAAAAATTTAAAGATTTGAAATAAATCTTCAGATCCACACCGAAGCCTGCAAAAGAACAAAGCAGCAGTAAGAAGACCAAAAAAAAAACACAAAACACACCAATATCGTGAGTAATATGCCTCAACGAACAACGGCAGGGCCATCTTTTGGGCATCAACAACAACAACATCAATGAGTAACCAATCAAAGGGGTTACTTGTACAATGTAAGGCAATTTTTGAAGAATGTGAATTTATAAGATAAAGCGGTGTCAAAGGCGTGAAGTGTAGCATAGTTGGATGGAAGAAAATTGAAAAACTCAGATGATAATCACAGCTATTTATAGCCACAAAGAGTGATGAAAGTGGCATACAGTTGTCTCTTGGAAAATGTTCCAAGGCATCAACAAACGAAATATAATCATTTAAAGAAAGACACAGTTGCCAAAAAAGCACCTTTTCAGGAGACATGCACATTTAATGCACGTCCACCCAGGCGAATTTACAGAAACTGACTTTTCACACTGACAAATGTTAAATGCACATCCAATCGGAAGCATGGCCTCGTCTCGGAAGTTTGACGACGATAACCGTCCTGGCTACCACCATCAAACTAGGGGACTTAATGATACGCATAAAGATCCGTCTCAGAAAAACACTAACAAGTAGCATCTCGGCTAGGATTTTACCCGGCATTGGCCTATCCTGGAAAATAATGTCTTCCCCACCAGAAAGTCACTTATTGTGACAACCCGAAAATTTCTGACCAAATTTAAACTTTATCTTTAAATGATTTAATGTTTCCGACACGATAAGCAAAGTCTGTAATATTGATTCTCAAAATTTTTGAACTAATGTTATATATTCAGTTAACCTTTAACTATTGACCGACGATTCACGAACACCCTATTTGTAAATATATATATATATATATATATATATATATATATATATATATATATATATATATATATATATATATATATATATATATATATATATATATATATATATATATATATATATATGTGTGTGTGTGTGTGTGTGTGTGTGTGTGTGTGTGTGTGTGTGTGTGACGACCCGGAAATTTCCGACCAAATTTAAACTTAATCTTTATGTAGTTTCGACACGATAAGCAAAGTCTATTAAACCGAGTCTCAAATGTTTAAACTATTTTTCATGAATGAATTTGACCTTTGACTTTTCCCGACGATTCACGAACATTGGTTTGTAAATAAATATGTTTATATATTATATAAGTATAATTATAAGTATATATATAATATTTTAAATTAATAAAGTATACTTTAATTAATTGGAATTTAAGTTGTTAATATATATATATATATATATATATATATATATATATATATATATATATAAATGTTATTATGAATCTATATAAAATTTCTATCAAATATATATAAAATATATAAATATTAACCCTTCAATAAATGACACCATATAATAATATTACACAAATAATAAATGGTATTATATTTAATTGCAAGTTTGAAATATATTTGTTATATTAATATTATTATTATTATTACTCTCAGTATTACTACTAATATTGTTATTATTAATATTAATATCGGTATGTTATTATTTTAATATTATATATAGATGTAAAATTGATGTATTTAATTTGTTATATCATTATTATTATAATTAGTAGTAAAAATTATGATTTTGGTTATTATGTTTATTATTAATATTATTACTAAAAATAATCATTTTATTTGGAAGTTATTATTATCATCAATAATATCACTTCTTATAATTGTTATTATCTTTACTATTACCTATTATCATTAATATTATCATCATTATAATTCTAATATTATTAGAATTCTTATTAAAATTACTAATAGATTTATATTAATAACTAATATTACTGAAATTTAATAAAATAGATATATATATATATATATATATATATATATATATATATATATATAAATACAATTATATAAAATACAGTTATTTATATATAATACCGATATATAATACAGATATAATACAGATATATAAACGATATCATTGGATTCTGTTCTTTATTTTTTTCTGTCTCTCTGTTTGTCTCGTGAACCATGGTCGACCTCTCCCCATATTTACCAATCGATCGACTCATAAGTTACATAAAACAGATTCCTTCCTTTTTCCATTATCTATACTAATTTTTATCATCATCTATTATCTGATTTAGTTGATTTGAAAGGTCAAGAAACTGACCTGTTCTGCTGTTCGTTTCAGGTATGATCAAGGAATCGAATGCGTGTGAATTTTCAAAATTTGTTAATGTGATGATGTTAGAAATAATTCACTTAACCTCTCTGTAAAATTTCAAAGCTCAAATCATTTTGATGAAGCTTAATTTCGAAGTCAAAGCTTTTATCTTAAAAAGTCAAATGATTTGTTTGGGTAAAATTCAAAGTCGTTTCTTTGTTTTGAATTAAATTGAGGATACGGATAGTTTATAATGAAGATTTTTAACCTTTTTCATTTAGAAATTTTGGTCTAAAAATGTCTTAAAATAGAAATTACAATTTGGGTTGTTCTTGAGTTCATCGTGTCTGTTGAGCTGCTGCTATTTATTTATTTTTTCTGTTGAGCAATGAAATCACTGAGGGTCGTTTACGTTTCAATTAATAGACCTAAATCAAATTTTAAGTCAGTTTATATGTTTGCAAATTTGATTCCTGTCGACTTAAGGATTATGATGAAGAAGCTGATTACGATTTAGGGGTTAAAACAATATAAAATCCTGCAATAACAGAAAAGTATGCTGGTTTAGTTGGTTTGATGAGTTTCGGGTTAAGCAAGTGGTCGAGGGTTCGAATCCTGTCTGTGGCAACTTTTTTTTTTAGGGAAGCTTTCAAAGGGTATAACCTTTTAACTTTCATTTTTATCATTATTATTATTATTATTATTGTTATTATTATTATTATTATTATTATTATTATTATTATTATTATTATTATTATTATTAATCTAATCATTATTATTGATGTTATTATTATTATAATTATAATTATTATTAATATTATTATCATTTTTATTATTGTTATTATTATTATTATTTAGTTATCATTATCAATTTAAGTAATAAATACTATTTTTATAAAAATGAATATAATTACTATTATTGTTAAGTTAAGTAATACTATAACTATTATACTACAATTTATTATTACTATCAATGAATATCACTGTTATCATTATAGTTACAATTGTTATTATTATTATTATTATTAATACAAGTATTAAGTATCATTATTATTATTATGATGATTATAATTACAATTATAATTACTATTATTATTATTATTATTATTATTATTAAGTATAAGTATTATTATCTTTATTATCATTATTATTATTATAAGTATTATTATTATTAATAACATTAGTAATATCATTATGAGCATTGTTATTAATAAAAAGTATTATTTTTACAACTATATTAGTATTGAAAGAATCATTATTAGTAAAACTATCATTTTATCTTTATTATTAAAAACATCATTGTTAGTAAAGTTATTATTATTATTAAAGTTATTATCTTTATTAAAATTATCATTTTTAAAATTAACATTTTTATTATTATTATTATTACTATTATTACTATCATTATTATTGCTATCCTTAATCTAGTATTATTTTTAAATTAGCAAATAAAGGATCTTTATATAAAAATATATTTAATACACATAACTTAACTATACTAATATTTTTATTTACTTAAAGTATATAAAATGAATATATGTAATTAAATAATGAAATCTATAAGTTATTAATATAAAAATTAGGTCACTAATAATAATATACATATAATCTGTTCGATTACAATTATATGTGTTAATATATATAGTATATTGATATAGGTTCGTGAATCCAAGACCAACCTTGCATTAATCAATGTTGTCATATGTATTTTTACTACAAAATACAGTATGGTGAGTTTCATTTGCCTTTTTACTCTTTTTATTTTTGGACTGAGAATACATGCGAAATTTTTATAAATGTTTTACGAAATATACACAAGTATTTGAAACTACATTATATGGTTGAATGATCGAAGCCGAATATGCCCCTTTTTGCTTGGTAACCTAAGAATTAGTAAACCGATCTACTAATTGACGCGAATCCTAAAGATAGATCTATTGGGCCCAACAAGCCCCATTCTGGAATTTGGAATGCTTTAGTACTTCGAAATTATCATGTCCGATGGGTGTCTCAGAATGATGGGGATATTCTATATGCATCTTGTTAATGTCGGTTACCAGGTGTTCAATCCATATGAATGATTTTTATCTCTATGCATGGGACGTATGTTTATGAGAAATGCAAATATGAAATCTTGTGGTCTATTAAAATTGTGAAATAATTATTTATGATAAACTAATGAACTCACCAACCTTTTTGGTTGACACTTGAAAGCATGTTTATTCTCAGGTACGAAAGAAAACTTCCGTTGTGCATTTGCTCATCTTAGAGATATTACTTGGAGTCATTCATGACATATTTCAAAAGAAGTTGCATTCGAGTCATTGAGTTCATCAAGAATATTATCAAGTCATTTATAGTTTAGATATATTATGAAATGGTATGCATGCCGTCAACTTTCGATGTAAAGAAGGATTGTCTTTTAAAACGAATGCAATGTTTGTAAAATGTATCATATAGAGGTCAAGTACCTCGCGATGTAACCAAATGTAATGTATTCGTCCAGATGGATTAGGACGGGTCATTACATGTGGTATCAGAGCGGTTGTCTTAGCGAACCAGGTCTTGCATTAGTGTGTCTAACTGATAGCTGTTTAGATGCATTAGTGAGTCTGGACTTCGACCGTGTCAGTATGTCAAAAGTTTTGCTTATCATTTCGTGTCGAAAATTACCTGCTTATCATTCTTAGAGAATCACTTGCTTATCATCCTTAGTCTAGACACATCTTATTGCATTGATTGCATGATTAGTGTATAGACAAAATTCATATCTTAGCATATCTGCTAATTCATATCTTAGCGTATTTGTTATTGTAAACTTTGCTTGACAGCTTCCGTAGATTCCTCCGTAACTTATGGGATTTTAGTATTATATATGCATATGTAAATTATGTATTGCAGGATGCTAATCTACATCCTATAATCTGTTTCTTATCGAAAATTCTTCATTTGATCGTACGAGATGAATCCCTCAACCAGTTCGAATTCCTTGGATTTTGACAGCTATTCCGATATGGAGTTTCACCTAAGATCCGAAAGCAGTGTCACCAGAATGAATCAACCAATTCATCTGATGGGTTCGTAGTCGAATTAATCAATGGAGACGCGAAGAAGGCGATCCCTTTCACCAACCGAATTCACCTCTCGGCGAAGAATCTGAAGCACTTACCGGCAAACCTATTCGAAACACCATTTTCACACTCATTTCCAGAGTATCTCGCCACGATTATATTCTATCTAAAATTCTAAACCTTATTCAATCATTCGTTCCGACCGACAATCATCCCAGAATAATTTAAGAAGTCAACAAACTTCGTGCTCGAATAATCAATTTGGGGAATATGGTGCAAAATCTACCAGCCTCAGCAACATCATCGACACCAACTGTACCATCAATAAATAGCACTAGTACCATCAACAATCCATGCCTCAACATCTCATTCTGTACCTCGAGTATAATTATCGTTCTACGTATCGTTCTACATCAATTATCTTCGTTCTTCATGGCGATTATGTAATCCCTAATGTTTTAGAGATTATGTATTCTAGTTCTAACGGTAAATCAAATGAGACTAATATTATATTAACTCATTAAATCCATGATTACATCTGGAGAAAATATATGTATATATATTTTCATAAAGATTGTAATTAAAAATTCTTTCGTACAAACTGTTAATGGTGAAAATATTTTAACGGGTAGGTAATACCCGAGGAATATTTAGATTTCACATTAATAAGTTACACTGTACATTCTTCGAATCTGATTCAACAGTCATTTACTATCCTACTTACACCCATAGATATACGTATCCGATCACCGCAGAATAACCATTTTCATTCAATTTCATATTTGAATTTTAACCTATCAGAATCCAACAAGTGGCATAATGAAGAAAACATATGACAAAATAAAATTTGTTAGAAACAGACAAATTAACTATGAGAAATTTTGTTAAGAATCCATGCTAACTGTTCCTAGCTAGCTGTTCCTAGCTAACTGTTAATTCTGTATCACATTTTATTTATCGCAATTTATTTATCGCAATTTATATTATCGCAATTTTATTTATCGTCATTTAATTTCTGTTATTTATTTTACGCACTTTAAATATCGGGACACGTATATAAGGTTTTGACATATCATATCGACGCATCTATATATATTATTTGGAATAACCATAGACACTCTATATGCAGTAATGCTGGAGTTAGCTATATAGGGTTAGGTTGATTCTACAATAATATATATAGTTTGAGTTGTGATCGAGTCTGAGACATGTACACGGGTCACGATACGTATTAATTAATTCGAATATATATATATATTAAACTATATATGAATTATTGGACTGTTAACTGTGGACTATCGACTATGGACTAAAAACATTGGACAATTAAAATGAATTAAAATATTGATTATAACATATGAAACTAAACATTTCTTCAAGTTTGCCACTTGATTTCATCTTAAACCTCATTTGTATCTTGACGATTACAATCCGCGTTCAAACCTTTCGTGATTCTTGAAAACACCTCAATCGAGAGGATGAACCAACCGCACTTCATCTACAGAAGAAAAGGTTAATGCATATGGTTATGCACCTGAAAACACTCGGAACTTGAGCAAACATTTAACACGTATCTATGCTAGCTCCTTTGACATTATTATTACCGAAAATAACCTTGCAACTCATGTTCGAGATAGACAGTTTTATCACAGCTCCAGCAAGTCAACTTCGACGTTTCATTCGAAACAAATATATGCGTGCTCTTTTATTGTTACCGTGGAACCGTTTATATTCCACCATATTAGCAGTAAACTTACCAGCAACTTCATTGATCTTTGACTTTCCGAAGAATCATAATATTTATTGGAACCCCATCATATACTCATTCGCATCTTGTAACGAGAATTGCCATACCAATTACCAAGAATCGGCAATCAATATCTCGAATCACGCAGTGTTTCTACATCAACAGTTATATGTATACATATAACATTTATCTCTTAGAATTATGATCTTCCATTCTGAAACTCTGAAAAGCACCCAGTCTACGAATCAATACTCCAAATTTTGAAAAAGCTAAATGAAGCAGCAGAAACTGTAGACAACCATAAATGACCTTAACTGTCAGAAGTTTGATGACGAAGAATAATATGTTGGTAAAGCTCAAAAAAGTTAGAACTGGAAAACGGATTGAGCAAACCATGAAGGAAACTGTGGACAAATCATAAAGACTAAACCTGTACTTAACGAATCCGGACAATTCAATATCTGACGAAATCTCTAGCGAATATCTTGCTCCTTAATTATTCTAAATCCTTGTGGAAAAATCTTTCTTCATCAACCTTCGATCTTAGAAATTTCAAAATATCATCATAAATATCTTCGATATTTCTGAGGATATTTTCATAAATATTCTTGTCCGAAATTATTTATCACTTCGTGCTATCTATATTACATCATAAAGGAAACTATTTAGTTTCTATATTCTGTAAACCTTTGAGCTTAAAATTGAATGATATCGAAGTAGTGTTGGGAACTGAAGCATGAGTTAGTATAATATAATGACACTTGATCAACGTGATTATAGTACAGTAAGTCATGATGAGTTTCTAATGGAACGTGATGATTCACAGATCATAACGTCATCATGTGCCATGTTACATAACTCTTTCATCCTGCTTAACTACTGAACATATCAAGAAAGTATATTTTTGGTAGTTCTATTCTCAGTGATTCTGATAATTTGATAAATCAAATCGTGCTATTACGTTCTTTCTTGTTTAAAACATTAAGTTCATTCGAAACTCCATACTTACAAATTATGGACCATTACTCGCTTTACTAGAGGTCGAGAAGAGAATAAAAAGGCAAAGAGCTCCAAAATATAAGAGAAAGTATAAAGCCCAATAACAACACCGAGGTTACAAACAGTGGATATTAATACGAATAGCAATATAAAGACACGGTATAATTAAGAATAGTATCACCCCAAGGTAATAGCAGAAGTAAATAGATTTTTCTGAAGGAAGATTGAAAAGAATGATGACAAAAATGATAATTAGGAAAATATCAAGGATTAAAACGTGATTAAACATTTTCATAATCTTTTGGATGTATGAACTAAGAAAGAAATGATTGGAATGGTGAGAATAATGGAACGGAAGAGCTTAATTTATAATGGAAATATCAGACAGAGTAATCGAGGCAGATCACCGTAACTAATTATAGAGATCGTAATTTCCTTACTCGCCAAAGAATCAAACCTTATTCAGATTTCAAAGATTTCTTTAAATCCCTTGAATTCCGGAATTCAACCAAGACAATATCAAAAGTCAAGATGCACCTTATTTTTCTAAATTCAAACATGACTACGTCAAAAGTTATGATGAAACTTATTTTCCTCATTTCATTATCTTATGATAGCTTCACTCGTACTCTTAACAAAAATGATTTGTTTTATCCATATTACTCACTGATGATTAAAACTCTAATTTATAGCTCATATGTGTCATGGAAACATATTTACTGTCAGCCATGACCATCCTAATCAAATTTCGAGACGAAATTTCTTTAACAGGTAAGTACTGTGACGACCCAGAAATTTCCGACCAAATTTAAACTTAATCTTTATGTAGTTTCGACACGATAAGCAAAGTCTATTAAACCGAGTCTCAAATGTTTGAACTATTTTTCATGAATGAATTTGACCTTTGACTTTTCCCGACGATTCACGAACATTGATTTGTAAATAAATATGTATATATATTATATAAGTATAATTATAAGTATATATATAATATTTTAAATTAATAAAGTATACTTTAATTAATTAGAATTTAAGTTGTTAAAATATATATATATATATATATATATATATACATATATATATATATATATACATATATATATATATATATATATATATATATATATATATATATATATATAAAAGTTATTATGAATCTATATAAAATTTCTATCAAATATATATAAAATATATAAATATTAACCCTTCAATAAATGACACCATATAATAATATTACATAAATAATAAATGGTATTATATTTAATTGCAAGTTTGAAATATATTTGTTATATTAATATTATTATTATTACTCTCAGTATTACTACTAATATTGTTATTATTAATATTAATATCAGTATGTTATTATTTTAATATTATATATAGATGTAAAATTGATGTATTTAATTTGTTATATCATTATTATTATAATTAGTAGTAAAAATTATGATTTTGGTTATTATGTTTATTATTAATATTATTACTAAAAATAATCATTTTATTTGGAAGTTATTATTATCATCAATAATATCACTTCTTATAATTGTTATTATCTTTACTATTACCTATTATCATTAATATTATCATCATTATAATTCTAATATTATTAGAATTCTTATTAAAATTACTAATAGATTTATATTAATAACTAATATTACCGAAATTTAATATATATATATATATATATACAATTATATAAAATACAGTTATTTATATATAATACCGATATATAATACATATAATATATAATACAGATATATAAACGATATCATTGGATTCTGTTCTTTAGTTTTTTCTGTCTCTCTGTTTGTCTCGTGAACCATGGTCGACCTCTCCCCATATTTACCAATCGATCAACTCATAAGTTAGATAAAACAGATTCCTTCCTTTTTTCATTATCTATACTAATTTTTATCATCATCTATTATCTGATTTAGTTGATTTGAAATGTCAAGAAACTGACATGTTCTGCTGTTCGTGTCAGGTATGATCAAGGAATCGAATGCATGTGAATTTTCAAAATTTGTTAATGTGATGATGTTAGAAATAATTCACTTAACCTCTCTGTAAAATTTCAAAGCTCAAATCCTTTTGATGAAGCTTAATTTCAAAGTCAAAGCTTTTATCTTAAAAAGTCAAACGATTTGTTTGGGTAAAATTCAAAGTCGTTTCTTTGTTTTGAATTAAATTGAGGATACAGATAGTTTATAATGAAGATTTTTAACCTTTTTCATTTAGAAATTTTGGTCTAAAAATGTCTTAAAATCGAAATTGCAATTTGGGTTGTTCTTGAGTTCATCGTGTCTGTTGAGCTGACGCAATTTTTTTTTTTTTTGTTGAGCAATGAAATCACTGAGGGTCGTTTACGTTTCAATTAATAGACCTAAATCAAATTTTAAGTCAGTTTATATGTTTGCAAATTTGATTCCTGTCGACTTAAGGATTATGATGAAGAAGATGATTACGATTTAGGGGTTAAAACAAAATAAAATCCTGCAATAACAGAAAAGTATACTGGTTCAGTTGGTTTGATGAGTTTCGGGTTAAGCGAGTGGTCGAGGGTTCGAATCCTGTCGGTGGCAACTTTTTTTTTAGGGAAGCTTTCAAAGGGCATAACCTTTTAACTTTCATTTTTATCATTATTATTATTATTATTATTATTATTATTATTATTATTATTATTATTATTATTATTATTATTATTATTATTAATCTAATCATTATTATTGATGTTATTATTGTTAGAATTATAATTATTATTAATATTATTATCATTTTTATTATTGTTATTATTATTATTATTTAGTTATCATTATCAATTTAAGTAATAAATGCTATTTTTATAAAAATGAATATAATTACTATTATTGTTAAGTTAAGTAATACTATAACTATTTTACTACAATTTATTATTACTATCAATGAATATTACTGTTATCATTATAGTTACAATTGTTATTAGTATTATTATTAATACAAGTATTAAGTATCATTATTATTATTATTATGATTATAATTACAATTATAATTACTATTATTATTATTATTAAGTATAAGTATTATTATCTTTATTATCATTATTATTATTGTAAGTATTATTATTATTAATAACATTAGTAATATCATTATGAGCATTGTTATTAATAAAAAGTATTATTTTTACAACTATATTAGTATTGAAAGAATCATTATTAATAAAACTATCATTTTATCTTTATTATTAAAAACATCATTGTTAGTAAAATTATTATTATTATTAAAGTTATTATCTTTATTAAAATTATCATTTTTAAAATGAACATTTTTATTATTATTATTATTACTATTATTACTATCATTATTATTGCTATCCTTAATCTAGTATTACTGTTAAATTAGCAAATAAAGGATCTTTATATAAAAATATATTTAATACACATAACATAACTATACTAATATTTTTATTTACTTAAAATATATCAAATGAATATATGTAACTAAATAATGAAATCTATAAGTTATTAATATAAAAATTCGGTCACTAATAATAATATACATATAATCTGTTCGATTACAATTATATGTGTTAATATATATAGTATTGATATAGGTTCGTGAATCCAAGGCCAACCTTGCATTGTTCAATGTTGTCATATGTATTTTTACTACAAAATACAGTATGGTGAGTTTCATTTGCCTTTTTACCCTTTATATATTTGGGCTGAGAATACATGCGAAATTTTTATAAATGTTTTACGAAATAGACACAAGTATTTGAAACTACATTATATGGTTGAATGTTCGAAGCCGAATATGCCCTTTTTTGCTTGGTAACCTAAGAATTAGTAAACCGATCTACTAATTGACGTGAATCCTAAAGATATATCTATTGGGCCCAACAAGCCCCATTCTAGAATTTGGAATGCTTTAGTACTTCGAAATTATCATGTCCGATGGGTGTCCCAGAATGATGGGGATATTCTATATGCATCTTGTTAATGTCGGTTACCAGGTGTTCAATCCATATGAATGATTTTTGTCTCTATGCATGGGACGTATGTTTATGAGAAATGGAAATATGAAATCTTGTGGTCTATTAAAATTATGAAATGATTATTTATGATAAACTAATGAACTCACCAACCTTTTTAGTTGACACTTGAAAGCATGTTTATTCTCAAGTACGAAAGAAAACTTCCGCTGTGCATTTGCTCATCTTAGAGATATTACTTGGAGTCATTCATGACATATTTCAAAAGACGTTGCATTCGAGTCATTGAGTTCGTCAAGAATATTATCAAGTCATTTATAGTTTAGATATATTATAAAATGGTATGCATGCCGTCAACTTTCGATGTAAAGAAGGATTGTCTTTTAAAAAGAATGCAATGTTTATAAAATGTATCATATAGAGGTCAAGTACCTCGCGATGTAACCAAATGTAATATATTCGTCCAGATAGATTAGGACGGGTCATTAAAATATATATACAATAAGTTGGAATATTAATTATTAAAATTAATTATAAATAACGTGCAATGTGTATTTAAAAACTGATTTATGTATAAAGATATATACATATATATAATTTCAAGTTATTTAGTAAACGATAGTAACATTCGTTTGTTGATTCGATTGATATTTAGATAAGTGAACTAAAACGTTTAAGATAAACAAGTAAAACACTAATCTGCTACAGTATTTTCAAATTGCTACAGTACTCAAAAAGCTACAAGGTGATAAAATAAAATATTAACTTAATCTTAAAACTATTTGATTTAAAATAATATTATTAAATATATATTAATAAATAACGAGACGTTGATTTATAGAAGCAAATGACCACAACGCTCAAATGTAAAGATCATACTTTGGGTAATATAGTCTATCGATGATTAAGTCTAATTATTAATAAAGGTACACGTCGAGTAACGTAAAGTGCAAGTTTTCTAAGCATACGAAAGGACGTTTGAAAAACCGGAACCGGGACGTAAGTCGAGCGTCAACGTATAAGTTCTCGGAACTAAAATTACAAGTCACCTATACACGAGAATATAATATAATATATATATATAATTATTATAAATTATATATTATAAATAAAATTATATTAATATATCGACAAGCTACACGATAAAATGAACATGAGCTGGCCACAGTAGCCATGCGATCGCATGGCTGTGACCCTCAAATCCCATGCGATCGCATGGGAGGGTAAGAGGTGCCAAGTAGTATAAATTGAACGATTTCAGTTTCTGTGTTTCACTCCATTCACTTCTCTCTCGATATATATATTATTATTATTATTATTATTATTATTATTATTATTATTATTATTATTATTATTATTATTATTATTATTATTATTATTATTATTATTAAGATTAATATATTATTAATCTTATTATTATTAGTAGTATTAAACATAAAATACTACGACGAGGTTATGAGCGAGTTATTTCAAAACAAGCTTTTCGAGCGGGATAGAGCTAAGAAAATTATGGGTTATAGTTATGGAAGTTATGGGTATGGTTCGGGAGTATTGCTCGTGAGTCAAACTTGTGTTTATCATCTCCGTTGCGTCTACGTACATTCCTGCAATATTGAATCACAATATTGATACGTGAGTATTCATATCTTATCTTTTATATATTAATAGTGTATCAATGTCTAGTGCTCGAGTATATATGTTTATGCATGCTTGTATGCTTTAATTTTATTGTTAGATAGTTTATGATGAATCAAGAATTTGATACATATGCTACTGATATAAAGTATATGATATGCATGTCGTTAGAAAGCTATCGAAAAATTAATAACTTTTCATTTAGAAATCGCGTGATTTCGATGAACGGATTAAAAGATATGGTCAACTGAATTATGTTTGACGTTAATTGAAATTGTGTTTGAAACTGTAAATTAATATTTAAACAACTTGTCTATGAGATTGATAAATTGGATTTTTAGATATTACTAGTCGATTAAATGAATTCTTATATAAGACATGTCTCGTTTTATTGAACAATTGTCAAAGTTGACTGTCTTATCATGTTTTAAAGCTTTATAAACACTATAATCTGATTTTACAAGTATTGGAAAACTATGTGAAATAATAAAATATTTTCGATTGCCATGATAATTCAAATATAATATAGCTCCTGAAATAAATAGTATTTTGAGTTTGATAAACTATAAATTCGTTCAATTATCAAGACTTATACAATGTTAATATAATAAACATCTATAGATTTAAAGATCATATTGGGTCAGGTTGACTTTTGAGATGACTTTTGAGATGACTTTTGTTAACTTTTGCATGCCGGTCTCGAGCATTAGGATTGTGATACACTATGACCTGACCTAGCTTGTCAGACATTTATTGACCAACATATGTTCTCTAGGTTGAGATCTATGGTTACTTTGCATTCAGAGTTTCGGTCACATTTCGATGAATGACCTTATGTGCTACTAAGGTGAGTTTATAGATCCCTTTTTTAAATGTTTTAAATATTTTGGGCTGAGAATACATGCAATATATTTTAAACGCAATGGATACAAGTACATACTTAATTCTACACTTAGTTAAACTGAAAATCCCTTAACTTTGGTAACTAGTAGCTGCCAGTACATAGGATGTGGACTGGTGGGCGCGAATAATAGTATATGGATCCATAGGGCTTGACATCCCCGTCCGAGCTAGAGCGCTAGCCTTTTAACGGGCGTATGTTATTTGAGTTTATGACACGTTGGTTTGCGTGTATTAAAACGAATAGGGTAATTATCATTATAACGTTAAGTTTAGTTACCAGGGTGCTCTGTTACGTAGAATATTTTGATAAATGTTTCGGATGAAGCAACTAAAATCTTGTGATCCACCTTTATATACAGATTATACGCAACATTAAAACTATGAACTCACCAACCTTTGTGTTGACACTTTTAAGCATGTTTATTCTCAGGTTCCTAGAAGTCTTTCGCTGTTTGCTTATACGTTATACAAGCTATGTGCATGGAGTCATACATGCTTTATTCAAGAAAACTTTGCATTCACAAAATCATCACCATGTATCTTATTTTGACTGCATTGTCAACGGATGTAGTATTGTGAACTATTATATACGGTGATTGTCTATACGTAGAAATCATCAGACGTCGAAAACCTTGGATTTATATATTCATTTATGGTGTGCCTTTTCAAAAGAATGCAATGTTTACAAAACGTATCATATAGAGGTCAAAACCTCACTATGAAATCAATGATTGATGTATTCGTCCAAGTGGATTCGGACTGGTCATCACACTTATGCATGCACCCGGGAAAGCTCACATCGGACAGCAGCTAGCCGGGAACGACATATGAAATCCGGCCTGGACGAGCATACACCCTTCCGGCATCACCTAGCCGGATGAAAAGGCATTAAGAAGATAAGGACTAACATTAACACAAGTAAGCCTGCTAGATAAACCGGCAACTACTTTACCCGGTCACAACAGACACCGTGAAGAAATGCAGTAAAACCCCTCCCGACTAATCAAGGCATTCACCTGTAATGACCTGGTCGAGGACACCACGTTACCGGCTTGGACATCTTGACCCGGTACAATGATAACGTCCCGGGAAGAGCGACCATCCCGGAGCCGGTGCAATGTCCCGAAGAGGACACTTCATTCCAAGACAAGTGCACTCTCCCGGAGCGAATACTTCATCCCGAAACAAACATACAAACAAGCTGCATGCCACGTCAGCCCGCGAATCTAGGGAAGTTTGTTAGGATCTGTTATTCCCATGAAAAGGACAGGTGCAACGTCACCCCTCGGGATTAGTAAAGTTCATTACAACCATGAGAGGGACATGTGCCACGTCATCATTCCATCCTAACATCTATAAATATGCAAGCAAGATCTTTCATTTAGATAACACTTGATGCATTAACGTTACTCTACTCAAATCAATTACGATAACGCTACTCCAGTCGTTAACCCACTTCCGATCGGTGCTCCTCCGACCACCATCTGAATTGATCTCCACCTTAAGATATTAACTTATTTGATCCCAATCGAATGAGGTTAATCTAATCGATTGTTTTACATCCTTGGAATCCAGATTCCAAATAGGGGTTCGCACAATTATTGGAGTTAAAACATTCAACCCACTCTTTTTCCCAATTCAAGCACTCAAACCCGAAATCTATTCATACTAGTCGATTTTGGTTTGATCAGTCCACAAGAATCAGTAATGAGTTGTGTCATTGATCTCAACCAAAAAATTCCCGAGTAGCTTCATGTAATGCAATTACTTCAGCATGATTTGATGATGTAGCAACAAGTGTTTATTTTTTAGAACGCCTTGATATTACAGTACCTCCATTTAGGAATACATATCCAGTTTGAGATTTAGCTTTATGTGGATCAGATAAATAACCTACATCTGCATAACCAACCAAATCTTATTTTGATTCGTTAGAATAAAATAATCCTAAATCAGTAGTTCCTCAATGGTATCAAAATATGTGTTTGATCTCATTCCAGTGTCTTTTGGTAGGAGCAGAGCTGAACCTTGCCAACAAATTAACTACAAAAGAAATGTCAGGTCTTGTACAATTTGTAAGATACATAAGAGCTCCAATTGCACTAAGATATGGTACTTCTGGTCCAAGAATATCTTCATGATCTTCACATGGACGAAATGGATCAGCTTCAACACTGAGTGATCTAACAACCATAGGAGTACATAATGGTTTTGCCTTGTCCATATTGAAACGTTTCAAAATCTTTTCAGTATATGTTGTTTGATGTACAAGTATACCATTAGGCATATGCTCAATTTGTAAACCACGGTAATACTCGGTTTTTCCGAGATCTTTCATTTCAAATTATTTCTTTAGAAGTTGAATGGCTTCATGGATCTCTTTATTTATACCTATGATGTTAAGATCATCAACATAAACAGCTATGATCACATATCCGGATGTTGTTTTCTTAATGAAAACACATGGGCAAATAAGATTATTGGTATACCCTTTGCTTATCAAGTAATCACTTAATCGTTTATACCACATTCGGCCCGATTTTTTCAACCCATATAAAGACCTTTGTAACTTGATTGAGTACATTTCTTTGGGTTTTGCATTGGTTGCTTCTGATACCTTAAATCCTTCAGGTATATATATATATATATATATATATATATATATATATATATATATATATATATATCACTATCAAGTGATCCATATAGATAAGCAGTCACAACATCCATGAGATGCATTTTTAAATTTTTAGAAATTGCCAGGCTGATTAAGTATCTAAAAGTAATTGCATCCATAACAGGAGAATAAGTTTCCTCATAATCAATTCCTGGTCTTTGAGAAAAACCTTGAGCTACAAGTCTAGCTTTATACCTTGAAACTTCATTTTTCTCATTTCTTTTTCGCACAAAAACTCATTTATATTCCACGGGTTTCACATTTTTAGGTGTGAGAATGATAGATCCGAAAACTTTTCTTTTATTGAGCGATTCAAATTCAGCTCGTATTGCTCCTTTTCAATGATCCCAATCATGTCTATTTTGACATTCCATGACAGATTTTGGTTCTGGATCTTCATCATCATTCATGATGTCATATGCAACATTATATGAAAATATCTCATCAAGATTTTTCATTTCATTTCGGTTTCATAATATTTTTGAATGTGCATGTAATTGATTGAAAATTCCGTATTGACATCATCAATCTCCTCTGCAGAAGGAGTATTGATTTGTGGTTCTTCTTGAACACTTTCTTTTACCTCATTATCAGCTGATTTTCTTTTTCAAGGATTTTTATCTTTGGAACCAATTGGTCTCTCACGTTTCTGGCGTGGCAAAGACACAAGAGTGACATTATTGCCATCTTTTGGAATTTCAATTCGAGCTGGAGCATTTGATACTGGTATATATGATTTAGTCACCCTTTTTGTATCTGTAAATGCATCAGGCAATTTATTCGCAAGTTCTTGCATATGCATTATTTTTTGAACTTCGGTCTCGCATTCTTTTGTGCGAGGATCAATATACATTAATTGAGGTTCACACCATGAAACATCATTTTCTTTATTTTTTATTTCTCCCCCTAATTTAGGGAACAATGTTTCATTAAAGTGACAATCAGCAAAACGTGCTATAAAAACATCACCCGTCATGGGTTCAATATATATTATGATTGAAGATGTTTCATATCCAACATATATTCTCATCCTTCTTTGAGGACCCATTTTAATGCGTTGTGGTGGTGCGATAGGAATATAAACTGCACAACCAAATGTTCTAAGGTGGAAAATATTTGGCTGATGGCCAAAAGCAAGCTGCAAGGGAGAATATGTATGACTTGCACTTGGTCTAATGCGAATTAATGATGCAGCATGTAAAATTGCATGACCCCATACAGATACTGGGAGTTTTGTTCTCATTATCAATGGTCTAGCTATTAACTGCAATCGTTTAATTAGTGATTCGGCTAAACCATTTTGTGTATGCACATGAGCAACAGGATGTTCAACAACAATCCCAGTAGACATGCAAAAATCATTAAATGCTTGGGATGTAAACTCACCAGCATTATCCAATCTCACCCTTTTAATAGTATAATCAGGGAAATGTGCTCTCAATTTAATAATTTGAGCAAGAAATTTTGCAAATGCCATATTATGGCTTGATAACACACAAACATGAGACCATCCGCTAGATGCGTCTATTAGAACCATGAAATATCAAAATGGTCTACATGATGGATGAATTTGTCCATATATATAACCTTGAATTCTTTCAAGAAACATTGGTGATTCTTTCTCAATATTCTTTTCATTAATCACCATATGTACTTTTCATTAATCACCATATGTGCTTTTCATTAATCACCATATGTGCTTTTCATTAATCACCATATACGCTTTTCATCATATATCCTTTTCACCATATGCGCTTTTCATCATATGCGCTTTTAATCATATGCGCTGCGCTTTTCATCATATGCACCTTTTATCATATGCGCTTTTAATCATATATCCTTTTCACCATATGCGCTTTTAATCATATGCGTTGTGCTTTTCATCATATGTGCTTTTCATCATATGCACTTTTCATCATATGCACTTTTAATCATATGGGCTGCGCTTTTCATCATATGTGTTTTTCATCATATGCACTTTTTATCATATGCGCTTATAATCATATATCCTTTTCACCATATGCGCTTTTAATTATATGCGCTATGCTTTTCATCATATGCACTTTTCATCATATGCGCTTTTAATCATATGCGCTGCGCTTTTCATCATATGCGCTTTTCATCATACGCACTTTTTATCGTATGTGTTTTTAATCATATACGCTGCGCTTTTTATCATATGCGCTTTTCGGTGCTATATAGATATTTCTCATTTCCGGTTATCATTGACTGATAATCATATCCATTATGATATATATCAGAGAAACTTAACAAATTTCTCTTTGATTTGGGAGAAAACAAGGCATTGTTTATCAGAAAATTCGTACCATTTGGTAATATGAATTTTTTGCCTTTTTCGTTCCTTATATCAAGTTTGCAAGACCTGATATAGTATTTATAATTCAATCATTTGATAAATCAATGAAATATTTCTTAGATTTGATCATAGTGTGTATGTTACCACTATCTGCAATACATAGGTCTTTACCATTTAATTGATGTTGTATTTTAGCAGGATTCATACTAAAACTTCAAATAAGATAAGCAAATAATGAGTTATATTTCAGCAAGATAATCAAATTATATTACCTGCAAACAAGTTACAATCTGAAGTACATAAAAGATAACACTTAATAAACATATGCATTATGGTCTAAAACCATTTATTTATGAGTGATACATAACAAGCTAGGCATCTTAGAAAATTCAAACCATTCAAGTCTCAAGGTAGCTCGGGGTTTATTTATTCAAGATTTTTCAACAGATTCACTCTCGTTTTCTTTTCTTTTGGGACTTATTTGTAGAGATAAACAAGATGTTCATGTATTCAAGAAATACTAGACTGATGATCCACGTTACCAGATCATAAATAAGAATCTCCGGGATTCTTATAAGAGCGTCTACTAACATATTCAATTTTATTCTTTCATGGATCACCGTTATTTCTTGAAAATTAATATCATATCTATCTTTGAGTATTTTCCATAATACACTTGGATCTTCGATCATATAATATGTAGATTCTAAGGACTCGTCAATATGTTTGCTAAGAAAAATACTTGCTATTGCTTTCTCTTGTTCGGAACAATTGTTATTTTCATTCAGGGTTTCTAAAATACCGATTGATTCGAGATGTTTTTCTATATTCATAACCCATGTTAAGTAGTTGTTCCCACTTGATTCTAAAGGAGCAAATTTGAGCCTTTTTAAATTCGACATTTTCTATTATCAAAAAGATGAACAACATAAATCATAATCATAATCTACTTCTATTCATAGACAAATAATAAAATGAAATTAGAATCATTTTAAATTCATAAGTAGCAAACAACAGAATAATGACATGATTACAAATGATAAAACCACAAGAGCAGGATAGAATATAGGTTCACCCGGTGGTATATTAGCAACAATGATGATAGTTAGTATAACCAATACAATAGAAAAAATCATTCTTGTGTGAATCATCTTTACAAAAAAAACTTTTTGAGAGTGGTAATCTGAGAAAATGAAGATTGATTTGTGAAAATGTGAAAACGGAGATGTTTATTTTATATTTGAAAAATATAGTCGTTGTAATGTCGTCAGTTGACGTTAACAACCGTTATGTATATATGACCGTTGTAACGCTGTTAGTTGACGTGAACGACTGTTATGTACTCGTTGTATTAATAATAATTTTAATAAAAGAATTTTATTAGTACAAATACGATTACTATAAATACATTTAGTATAAATACGTTTAGTATAAATACGAAGATTAAGAGAATAAACATATTATGCATAAATAATAAAATTTAAGAATAAACATTAGTATGCATGAAATAAATAATGATTAATTGCATAATTAATCATAAATGTTAGATAACATAAATATAACTGTTAGTGAAGTTAATAAGAGTTAGATTACAGATATATAATTCAGGCGGTATAACCGACCATATATAACTTAAATAACATAAATGTAAATGTTAGTGAAGTTAATAAAAGTTAGATTACAGAAATATAATTCATGCGGTATAACCGACCATATATAACTTAAATAACATAAATATAAATGTTAGTTATGATGATAATAATATTTACCTTACTAATAAATAATAGAAGATAGCGTTAAAGAATTTTTTTTATTATTATTACCTTGATTAGTGACTTGTACTTGCTTAGATAAACCTTGATTATACGGAGCACTTCGTGCTGATAACGTGTTATAATTCAGTAGGCTTATAACTACCTTTAGTGGTTTGATTCTTGATTAAGAATACTAATAATGAAGTGTAAGAACAAAGATAATAATGGAGAGAAAGAAAGAAACACTTTGTAAGTGTGAGAAATGGTGTAAGTTTAATGCTTGCATTCATGAGTATTTATAGCCTAAAATCTCAATATAAAAATACATACTTTATGTACCAAAATTGACTATATGTATACACCAAAATTGACTATCCATATCTATATTATTATTATTATTATTATTATTATTGTTATTATTATTATTATTATTATTATTATTATTATTATTATTATTATTATTATTATTATTATTATTATTATTATAATAATAAACTTAAAAGTTTTAAAACTTACAAAAAATTAGTGGGAAGCCTAGAGACAATCTGGGCCCCCACACCTCTAGCAATAGCAAAACCTATCCTAGTAAAAATATGAACAGCAGCACCGGCACCAATATATTGAGCCATCGAACTCTTCTGAACCCGCTTTAGCAAAGAAACAGCCTCCATTTCTAATTCCCCAAGGGAAGAAAATGAGAAAGGAATGAAACCATAACCAATCGCCTGACAGCTAGATCCGTACTTGACCCGCTTCCGACGAGCCGCATCAACCACAGCACGTCCAGGGACAAAGTCAGAAAGCCCAGACTGTGTCAAAGGAGAAGACCCTGTCAAGTCAACACAAACATCGCGACCACAATCCCAGGAATAAAGTAACACATCTGCAGGTCTGAGGGCTCTGTCGTTCTCTCCAGACAACCCAATGTCAACCTCCTTCCTCGCTGAAATCCCAGATCGATAACAAACATCAACAAGTGAATCCCGAACAACATTATGTCGATGCTTAATACCCACCAAACCAGCACAAGACACCGCGTGATCCCCAAAAATATCCCCAGTAAAAACCCTTGAACAGGCAGAGCATGCCGTCGAGATAGAGAACAATGGAACACCCAACCGGTAGCACAACACACATCGGTAAGTCTTTGCGTTCATCGTCAGACCCAACCCCAAAATAGGGACTGCCCTTAGCCAATCAGAGGTGTGATCACCCTGCTGTGATTTCCATAAGGCCGATTGTCGGGGAGATAACGAAAAAGAGGATTCTGCAGAAGCAGTAACCTTTGTGAAATAAACATCTGCCAATTTCTTCATGGGTATTGGGGCAGCGACCTCACTCGGATTACTTAAAATATCAAACCCAACCGTTTTATTAAACAGACCTAATGCATCTTCAAAAGCACGACCAAGACCAACAATACCCGCATGACGTAGGAGCTTGGTCTGCAACCCAGCAGACTGTAATCGAGAAGCCAGAAAAGCATAATGACGAACATCTCCCGCAGAAAAAACACCAAGCCCTCCAAATGCAAATGGCAAGGTGGCAAGCCGCCACTGCCAATCACCAAACCCAGGCCCTGAAGCAGTAACAATACGCTCCAAGGAAGATCGAAGGGCTCCATCGAAAGCGCGTTGAGCCGCCTCAAATATACTAGGAGGACAAGTACGCAAGGTAAAGTAGAGTTTAGAAACTCCCGTACATGCCCTAAGCAACAACAACTCACACTGAGGATCATCAAGCTTAGCAACCTTATCCATAGGCGCAATGGACTTGGTCACCCTTTGCATCACCAGTTCACTACAAAAACCAGGATCGGAACTTGCGGGGGCCCCAAGCAACTTAACACCCTTTAAAGGTCGAGCAATATTAGGAGGAAAGACACCTACTTGCCTGCTGCGAGGGTCCTCCGTAGGCCAGAAAATTTCAGTTTTTTCAACGTTGAGATGTAGCCCAAAACGAGGCCCATCCTCCATAATCAAATGCAAAACCTTCCCCACCACCAAAGTGTCCCCAATAATAGTGTCATCATTCAAATACCACGCCTGAAGACAAACCTCAAAATTATCTCTGATTTTAGAAACCAAGGGTTGTAAGATCAAAGCAAAAAGCAGCGGACCAAGGGGATCAACTTGTTGCACCCCCTGAGAAGACCATAAGGTGTGGTTCCCATAATACAATCTGGCTGGATTAGAGTAGCAAAATTCAACCCACCGAGAAATGCTCGGACAAAGGCGGCGAACTTCACGTAACATGACCGTACGATCAACTAGATTGAATGCATTTTGAAAATCAACTAATAACATAGAGAGGCCAACATCAGAGCCACAATCCTCAATCAACCGATTCACAGTATGAAGAATAGCCTCGCCACCTGACGAAACCCCAACACCAAATTGAAGACCATCGAAGTAACTTCCCAAAGACTGGCCAACCATAGCAGCGCCAACCTTCGAAACAAGACGTCGCCAAACAGTACTCACAGCTATAGGACGAAGACCCCCGCCGGGCTTGACAAGCGGTGTGAGGGGAGCACTAGCTATATACTCTCCTAATTCCATAGGGCACCTTCCAGCTAGAAAGAGATTAACGACCCCGGTAATAGAGCCAACCAACTCATCCGAGACTGCCACAGCAGCACCACTCAAGCAATCCATAAGGTGTTGTGCACGTAAACCATCCCTACCACATGATGTGCCTCGAGAAAAACTTTTAATCTGGCCCAAAACAACAGTAGAAGTCGTAACATGTTAAACTAACTTTTTTTTAGGTAGATTTGGCTTTTATGTAAACACATATGTGATTTATTTCTAACATGCTATAACCATTATTAAACGAGTACTTTTTTTTAAACAAGTTAGTAGTCTCGACGGGGTCCGCATTGGAATACCACTTAACCGATCATATCTATGACACGTGTCGGGAGAAAATCGCATTAGTAAATTCTCATCTTGAAAAACGAGTCATTGACTTTTCGTATGCACCGAATACCCGGATAACCGGGGTACTTATTTACTTAAAGAGTCCTTTAGTTTCATACGGAGTACGATTTAGAAAACAACATCAGATGTCGTTATTGAACCTTGAGTATTCAAATTGTTTTGAAATTCTGGCATTTCTATTGTTACATTTGTTTACGTGTTTTTAATTGGAGTAATGAATTATGGTCCTATCATTTTTTTTTCTACCTCCTACCATTTTTTTCATACCAATAATCATGCCCAGTAGCATTATGATATATGGAAGAAGCAAAAGTTTAAAGATAAAAACTATGAATGGCACATCAAAACGTTCAATAGTAGGAATCTTAAAACTTTTTTCTTTCAATTTACAAAGGTTACAATTATAATTGTGTCACTTAGACTATTTCTAACCCTAACTATCATGTTAAAGGCAAGTAGTGCATTTTTCGATGATGTGTTAAGGTCAAGAGATGAAGTTTTTTAAAGGGGAGTGTCAAATTTGAGTGTTAAATATTGTGGTGGTGATGTGGTAAAATATTATTGGTAATTAGGTATAAAATATAATAATTAATAATATATAAAAATAAGTGGTAAAATCTGATTGGTCCATCAAAATTTGACACAACTTTATCCTTCCGTCAGATTTGTAACTGACGCCCCATTCCGTCAAATTTTGACGCCGCGTTAGGGGCGTCAGGGGCGTCAAATAGATGACACATGTGAATCCACGTAATTTGACGTCAAAAAGTGACGCCTGGTTATTAGCGGTCTTAGGTGTTAAACACATACATAATAATATATGTATTAACTTAATAAATTTTGCACCTTTAAGCGTAATAAATATAATATATATTCCGAACATTCGAAAGAAAACCTATTGACAATGCTTAGAGTTGTCATTAGCACACTTAAATATATTGTACATAGTGGTCAGTCATTTGTGGTGGCGGTTAATAGATTGTACATACAAAAACTAAAATCGTTAATATAGTTCAACGACAGTAACTTGTTTTACCATCTTTAACGTCAGCACGCCAACCGAGATTATCAAAAAGATTTCATTTCGTGTCGGGGTTTGATTTTCTCCGTCTCGGTTTAACCATACGGAGCTGAAAATCTGGTTTACTATACGTCGATCTGTCCAGGTTGAACCATTTTTTTTTTCTCCCTTTAAACAGTTAACAAAATTGTAATTTCAATAATTGATTGATTAGTGATAAACATGATCATTATAACTTTACAAAGCTTTGTTTAAATCAAACTCAAAAGCCACATTTTAGAATTCAAAATAATTAGAATAACCCCACTTTTGGCCAAAGTTTCAAACGCCCCAACCCCACATCATCTTTCTGACATGTGACAACACCTCTTCACATGATGACCGATCAGTCAATTTATCCTCGATTTCTATACCGATATATACACATAAAAACCTATACATATATTATATCATCATCATCGCATTTAAAAACTAAAAAAATAAAAAAAAAATGCTAGATCCAGGCATGGAATTACTACCGCCACTCTCATCTCCCACAATCTCTTCAATCTCATCTTCTGATCTGGACACCGAATCAACCGGATCCTTCTTCCATGACCGGAGCACAAGTTTAGGCACACTCATGGGCGTCGCTTCCACTTTTCCGACCATCACATTCCGCGTTCCGTCACAACGTCGCGACGGCACTCCGGCTCCGACCACCACTACCTCCGGCGCAGCTTCCGGCCCGTGGCGACGACGTCGTCGGAACAACAACAACAACAGCTCCGTAGATCTGATCACCGAACGACGGAGGAAGCGGTTACGGCGACGCCGGTGGTGGTGGCTGTGTAGCGGAGATGATTTGAAACCGTCGTCGCTCGGTGAGTTTCTGGAAGTTGAACGGCGGTTTGGTGAAGAAGCGTTGTTTGGCGGTGAAGCTGTTGCGGTTGGTGATCGGAATGTTAGTGAAGGAATGTTGTTTGCTGATGGTAGGGTTTTACCACCGCAGCAACGAATGGAGTGTGACGGTGATGATGGAACGACGTCGATTTGTTCGTTTTGTAGGTTTTCGGTTTCCTTTGCCGGAATTTGTAGCGGCGGTGGTGGTTAGGGTTTGGTAGTCCAATTTTTAGGTTTTACAGTAGTAGTTTGTATCTATGTATAGTATTTGATTCAATTAATAATATTATTACTGATTTATGATTATTTCTTAGAACTATTATCATAATTGCCTGGTTATAAATGATTCATAATTGTTCATTTTTTGTTTGATCATTGTATTAGATCTGCAGGTGTTTTACATTATAAGCTCACATATGTAAGGAATTTAAACTATACATGAGCTGTTTTTGTCTCTGAGTTTTTAGTTTAGCTCTCATTTGATGAACTATTTTTTATTAATCTGTTGGCATCTTTAGTCAAGATTTACCAATTGTTCTATCAAACTGCCAGTTTCTTTTACTCTGTGATGATTTCCTTTTCACTTACAGTCCGCTTAGTGTTAGACATAGCCAAACGAGATGTTTTGAACATAACCAAAGGCCATTGTGGATTCGGTATAGCTCGTAGTGTTAGTGTGTTACTGAAGCTCCCGAGATTCTCTAAGTTTGACAATATGCAGGCGATTTGCTTACGCTGGTATGTCTGTGTGCACATGTACAGGCAAATTTAGAAACCAAATCAACAAAAGGATAAAATTATCTCGCAATGCATACAACAATATGCAAGGCTCTTAACCTTATGGTTGTTGGTTCGAGACCCACAACGGGTGACTCCTTCAGGGAAAGGGGTACATCCAATTAAAAATCACCATTCCTACCATTCCTGAATAACCCAAACTACGCTCCTAGGCTCCCTTCTTCGAGGTTGATTCCTCCAGATCAAATGACAAGGAGCCAAGAGGGAAAAACCTTCTTAGGTTATCATGTGATTTGATCAAGTTTATCATGATGGCGACATGGCGTAGACTCATGGGGGTGGAAAATTTCGGATGACAACACTTTCTCGGTTAATATCACCAAATCTTTCATTCATGACCACACTCTTCCAAGTGGATCACATGGTAATCTTCAGATAAATGTTTACCTCGCAAGGTGAACATTTTCTTGTGGAGACTAGCTTTTGACAGGTTACTGACTCGGATTAAATTATCGCAGAAAGGGTTGGAGATTGAATACATTGGTTGTGTTACGTGTCAGTATGGCATCAAATCTATACAAATCTGCTGATCATATTTTTTTTCCCCAGTGTCCTGTCGCAATTGAGCTTTGGAGGAGGATTCGGCTTGGTCTTGTCTTCATACTTATCCTAATGTAATAGATTTCAAGTAATTGATACTGATATTTGATATATTTCAGGTTTGAATACTAGTGATCTAGACACTTACATTTGCAATACCATATTACCAAAATATGATGTGTCCAATCTCTATATAGTTGCTTAAAACTTTTAATGGCTTATGTTAATTTCAAATGAGATTAGCTGAAAATGACCCTACTCAAATGGGTTAAATGGGTCGAGTCTCAACTCAGCTTTATATATATTGTGATTATTACGTAGTATTTTACAGCTATATACATAGTTCCTGTATATATACACATCAACTAGATCCAACTGATCTAATATGTATCCCTGCTACTAAAATTAAAAATTGACCTGTTACTGAATTTGCCCAACCCGCCCATTTTATACCCTCTGATAACCAACTTCTCCAAGACAGCAACACTGTTATCTTCAAATTATGTTCATTGCCAAAAAAATTATTTATTTTTAATTGTTTATAGGTAGAATGAGGTTTGCCTCATGGAATACCCCGGGCCTCGGAAACAAGTCGAGAGGTTGGCGGGTAAGTTTGTCAACTTCTTTCATGTTCTGTTTTTGGCAACCCATGAAACATTGGTGCAAAGTGTGTCACAACCTGTTTTGAATGAGGTATGGAAACAATATGCATATGATTCGGTTCAAGTTAATTCCTCGGGTAGATCGGGGGTATGGTGTCAATTTGGTGTACCGATTTCTTCAACTTAATAAAGTGTTGGAAAAGAAGCATTGGATTGCTTCTACTTGAGTGGGAAATTTTAGGTGGGTTTTACCGTGATCGGTTGAAGACTTCTCTTTTGATTGATATTATGACATGGGATTTAAAGCTTCTAAGTATTGGAAGTTGATTGTATCCGCTACAAAATGGGCCATTTGGAGTGCTCGAATCAACATTAATTTCAATGGCAATTTCACAAGTCGCTCGGTCATCATTCGAAACTTCAAGTTGAAGGTCTTCCTATGAGCTTCTAATCTCAATTTGTGTAATGGCTTTCAAGCTTATGTTTGGGATCTAAATCCCTTCTTGTTATGTTTGTAGGCTTATAATGCCTCTTTATTTTTTTTTTCTTTCTTTCAATTCATGATTGAGCTAGTCTCCTTCATTGTATCCTTTGGTAGAGTCTTCATTGTTTTAATTGTTTTAATGAAGATCTCTACTTTTTTCAATATATTCGATTTTCGACAAAAAAATAAAAAAAAAACAAAAAAAAAACACCTTAAGTACTTGGAGCATAGATATGACTGCTAAAGTTAACCGTTTGTAATATAATGTCATGTGGTGACAGATGACTATCGATATCAGTTCTCCTAAAAACATGACCTCATTGGATATTTATATTTCCGTTTTACAATTATTGATTCGATCGATTCTTGAGATCAAATCTTGAACCTTTACAGACTTAAACTCTATGATTTGATTATATTGGATTTGGACTCAGAAACAAAAAGTAAAAAATGAAAGCTGTAGTTTATACGCAAAGTAGTAAAAGTGTTGTTTGTGTTCATAATGTATTGTTTTCACTTTTCTCTTGAAACAGGAAATGACTCAAGTAACTTAGAAATGGAATTCAGTAAAGGCTTACCTTTTATGGTTCTTCATGTCCATTTGGCTAGACACAGTTTTTAATTTATTTAATTTCGTTTTGTTTATAAACCTTTAAATAAATAATTAATGAAACCCCAAATAGAGTGTCGGCATGTGATTAAAGTTAACTTCCAACAACCAAAAATAGGCTATATATGCAATCAATATAGGGGATGAAATGTGTGATGCTAGCCTGCTAGTAAGGTACGTTAAACCAAAGAATTATAACCTAGTAGTATTCGAGGAGTCTTTCAACCATAAAAGTCGAGTGTTCACGTCACATCCCGGGCATATTAGTGTATTAATACGTATTGGTTGAGTTATCAGCCGTTTTAAAAAATAGGTAGTTGGTAGGTTAACTACGAGTAAATTTTATTAGGTTGATCAAATAGGTCCAAGTTTGATTGTGTACTTAGTTATTCACAACTAAGATATGTTGAGAGTGGTGTGAACTAGATGACTACAAATGCACAAAAAATATTTTACTTTTATTTATATTTATTTAGATAAATTATGTTAGATTAGAAACTCTAAGGGATTTAAGCTCACAATCAAACTTTTATCTAACCTAATCTCTAATAAATATAAGTATCATGTTACATGTTATGTGTGTTTGTTGTCATCATCTCTGGTTCAAACTACTCTAACAAGTAACAACATATTTTGGGTAGTCAAAGTTAAGATCGAAAATGATCATAAGATAACTCGATTAAACCGTGTACGTTTGAGTAAAACTAATGATTAAGTAACTCTAATTTCTAGTTACATCGACCAAGGCAGGTCACTAAAACCATAATTTTGACTTTTAAGTATACTCTTCTTTAATGGCTTGATTGACTTATGCCATATATGCTTAATGAACAAAAGGTTAGTCAGTTAGTTACTATTTTACAGATATTACAAACAAACAAGTCACCTTCATATCTCAACTGTTAATTAGGCCACATTCACCCAACCATGTGAACATTCAAAGGTATAGTTTATGCTTGTGAAAATACTTGTTCATGTGTATTCAAAACCATGTTTATGTTTATTGTCACATCAAGTTTTTCAATAAACGTTTAATTTAGTGCTTCAACTTCCCTTTGAACCGTCCGATTGAAACAAACATATGCTAAACATGAGCTAGTTAAAAGGCCGAAACTTATATCTACATACACGTTGGTTACATAATACAAACGTGTATATATATATATATATATATATATATATATATATATATATATATATATATATATATATAGGGGCGGAACATTTAAGGGACAAAAGGGGGTATCCGCCCCCCTCGATTTCGGGAAAAAAAAATTACACTAAAAAAAAAAAAATTTACGAAAAAATAAGGTTTTTTTTAGTGTTTGTCCCCCTTCGATTAGTTTCTTACCCCCTTCAATTAGTTTCGCCCCCTCTCGAGTCGGGGTCAAGTTCCGCCACTAATGTGTGTGTATATATATATATATATATATATATATATATATATATATATATATATATATATATTTGCATATGTAGGATAGGTAAAGTTAAAATATTATATGCTAGCAAAATTTACATGTTCAAGTCTTATTTTGTCCTTAAATGAAGTATTATAGCTAAAAATGTTCCTAACAAACAAAGACAACCCCATGTTATGAAACTTGTTTCATAACATTTGATCCCCATACATTTACCATTCTCATTTTCAAGCCCTTGATTCCGATAAAGTAATGCCGCCATATTTCCAAATATAAACGACCCCATTGGGATATTCGTGACCAAAATGTTATGGTTCACGCCGAAGTTATTGGTTCCAAAAAGCTCGGCAGTTGTTGAAACAGATATCGATGTGATTGCACCCGTGCATATCCCGATTGTGGCCGTGCTTATATGAAGACATATGTTATTATCGTTGATAAGTAAGAAAAATGCTGACGTCATTGGTACCATCATAAGTGCTATAAGTCCTGGTCTTGAAACTTTGCATTTGGTCCTGAAAGATTGTAAATTAAAGGTTGATATTTAAGTTATGTACGTTTGATAGGAATAGTGGTAATGTGCAATAAATGAGAACCAAAAATGGTGGCTATAATGAGACTAGAAATTGAATTATTTTCAAATTTCAACCATAATATTCCATGTCAACAATAATGCGACAATAAATATATTATATATATGTATGTAGAACACGACCTTTTTTGGGAGTATAAACTTTAAGGTTGATTATTTTTCCACGATATTGGGTTTATAATGTTTGCATTAAGAGCCACGCAATTAAATTAGACTTATATTATATTAGTCTCTCTGTCTCATTACAAGTGTCTACTTACTTTTTGCACATAGTTTTTGAAAATCCCACTAACTTTATTCTTCACCAATTAGAAATCTTCTCTCCCCAGAATAACCTCTTCCGATTGGTTGAAATACAAAGTGGACACTTGAAAAAGGACGTCCCAAAATAGAAATGTGGACACTTTAAGTGAAACGGAGGGAGTATTAAGTTTTTGTTAAGTGCATTTGATTGATTCTCACACACAATTTTTTAATCCATGTACACATAGTTATCTATTTTACTCTTAATTATACTTATAATAATAATATAAATTCAACGTTCTAAATTAATTTAGGAGCATAATTGTGAATTTATGAGACAAAAGTATACATGAATTAAAAAGTGATGCGTAAAAATCACCTTCCTTGATCTATCCTTTCTCTCGGTGTATAAGTTATACGGAGTATATTATAATAGTGTTTTTCAAATAAATTTGTGTGTTTATTGTACCATGTATCCAAGGTGACACGTTAGAAAAACAAATTTCATCAATCTTTTGTTTTTGTTGTAAACAAAGTATGTTTCTCCCGCTTTATTGAAGCATTTTAATGAAACATAAATTTAATTAAATTATATATTTTTCCGTGGTTTGCTAGCGCCTAGTTTTCTTGCCTATATCTCAATAATGGATGTTTTAATTTCGGGTATCTAAAAACACGTAAATGTTTATTGCGTTACGATTTTTTTTTTTTTTTTTTTTTTTTTTTTGCCTAATTTCACGAAGTACTAATTAAATTATTTTTCAAAGACTCAACAAAACCAATCATGATCCCTTTACTTTATGTACAAATTATAGTATTTGACATGACTCTAATATCATGTGATGTACCCAATTTTTTACTTTAAGTTTTCGAAGCTAAAATAATCAAAATTTGCCAAACCTAGTACGCGACGAAATTCCATGATTTACAAAAATAGTAAATTATATTATAAAGAATATTGTTGACTGATTATTTAATTAATTACAGCTAATTAACTCACACGTGTTATAATTCAGTAGGCTTATAACTACCTTTAGTGGTTTGATTCTTGATGTTATAATTCAGTAGGCTTATAACTACCTTTAGTGGTTTGATTCTTGATGTTATAATTCAGTAGGCTTATAACTACCTTTAGTGATTTGATTCTTGATTTAGAATACTAATAATGAAGTGTAAGAACAAAGATGATAATGGAGAGAAAGAAAGAAACACTTTGTAAGTGTGAGAAATGGTGCAAGTTTAATGCTTGCATTCATGAGTATTTATAGCCTAAAATCTCAATATAAAAATACATACTTTGTGTACCAAAATTGACTATATGTATACACCAAAATTGACTATCCATATCTATATTATTATTATTATTATAACACTCCCCCTTGGATAGCAATTTTATTTTGTTGAAGATCAACTATAAATTACTGCCTCGTTAAAAACCTTGCTAAAGAAAACCCAGTGGGAAAAAAAACTTTAGCTAAGGGAAAAAGAGTGCAGCATGGAGTTGACTCCCCCTCAAGTAGACATCGCTTCAGCTGTTACATCTTTTGAACATGTCTCATGCCAATGTTATGAACGTGTGTTCTGAAAATAGCAGTTGGAAGTGCTTTCGTGAAAAGATCAGCAGAGTTTTTGCTAGATTGCACATATCTCATTTCAATCTGGTTGTCCTTAATGAGATTTTGAGTGTATGAGAAGAATCTAGGTGGTATGTGTTTTGTTCGGTCACTTTTGATATACCCTTCTTTCATCTGTGCTATGCAAGCTGCATTATCTTCAAAGATAGTTGTTGGACTTTTATCGCGTTCTAGTCCACAAGAATCAGTAATGAGTTGTGTCATTGATCTCAACCAAAAACATTCTCGAGTAGCTTCATGTAATGCAATCACTTCGGCATGATTTGACGATGTAGCAACAAGTGTTTGTTTTTGAGAACGCCATGATATTGCAGTACCTCCATTTAGGAATACATATCCAGTTTGAGATTTAGCTTTATGTGGATCAGATAAATAACCTGCATCTGCATAACCAACCAAATCTTGTTTTGATTCGTTAGAATAAAATAATCCTAAATCAGTAGTTCCTCGAAGGTATCGAAATATGTGTTTGATCCCATTCCAGTGTCTTTTGGTAGGAGCAGAGCTGAACCTTGCCAACAAATTAACTGCAAAAGAAATGTCAGGTCTTGTACAATTTGTAAGATACATAAGAGCTCCAATTGCACTAAGATATGGTACTTCTGGTCCAAGAATGTCTTCTTGATCTTCACATGGACGAAATGGATCAGCTTCAACATTGAGTGATCTAACAACCATAGGAGTACTTAATGGTTTTGCCTTGTCCATATTGAAACGTTTCAAAATCTTTTCAGTATATGTTGTTTGATGTACAAGTAAACCATTAGGCATATGCTCAATTTGTAAACCAAGGCAATACTTGGTTTTTCCGAGATCTTTCATTTCAAATTCTTTCTTTAGAAGTTGAATGGCTTCATGGATCTCTTTATTTGTACCTATGATGTTAAGATCATCAACATAAACAGCTATGATCACATATCCGGATGTTGTTTTCTTAATGAAAACACAAGGGCAAGTAAGATTATTTGTATACCCTTTGCTTATCAAGTAATCACTTAATCGGTTATACCACATACGTCCCGATTGTTTTAACCCATATAAAGATCTTTGTAATTTAATCGAATACATTTCTTTGGGTTTTGCATTTGATGCTTCTGGTACCTTAAATCCTTCAGGTATCTTCATATATATATCACTATCAAGTGATCCATATAGATAAGCAGTCACAACATCCATGAGATGCATTTCTAAATTTTTAGAAACTGCCAGACTGATTAAGTACCTAAAAGTAATTGCATCCATAACAGGAGAATAAGTTTCTTCATAATCAATTCCCGGTCTTTGAGAAAAACCTTGAGCTACAAGTCTAGCTTTATACCTTGTAACTTCATTTTTCTCATTTCTTTTTCGGACAAAAATCCATCTGTATCCTACAGGTTTCACATCTTTAGGAGTGAGAATGATGGATCCGAAAACTTTTCTTTTATTGAGTGATTCTAATTCAGCTCGTATTGCTTCTTTCCATTGAGCCCAATCATGTCTATTTTGACATTCAACCATAGATGTTGGTTCTGGATCATCATCATTATTCATGATGTCATATGCAACATTAAATGAAAATTTCTCATCAAGATTTTTCATTTCATTTCGGTTCCATAATATTTTTGAATATGCATAATTGATTGCAATTTCTGTATTGACATCATCAATCTCCTCTGCAGTAGGAGTACTGATTTGTGGTTCTTCTTGAACACTTTCTTTTACTTCATTATCAGCTGATTTTCTTTTTCGAGGATTTTTATCCTTTGAACCGATTGGTCTTCCACGTTTCTGACGTGGCAAAGATTCATGAGTGACGTTATTGCCAGCTTTTGGAATTTCAATTCGAGCTGGAGTATTTACTGCTGGTATATATGATTTTGTCACCGTTTTTGTATCTGTAAATGCATCAGGCAATTGATTTGCAAGTTCTTGTATATGCATTATCTTTTGAACTTCTGTCTCGCATTCTTTTGTGCGAGGATCAAGATACTTTAATTGAGGTTCACACCATGAAACATCATTTTCTTTATTTTTCATTTCTCCCCCTAATCTAGGGAACAATGTTTCATTAAAATGACAATCAGCAAAACGTGCTGTAAAAACGTCACCTGTCATAGGTTCAATATACCTTAATATTGAAGATGTTTCATATCCAACATATATTCCCAACCTCCTTTGAGGACCCATTTTTGTACGTTGTGGTGTCGCAATTGGAACATACACTGCACAACCAAATATTCTAAGATGGGAAATATTTGGCTCTTGACCAAAAGCAAGTTGTAGGGGGGAATATTTATGACTTGCACTTGGTCTGATGCGAATCAATGCAGCAGCATGTAAAATTGCATGACCCCATATAGATACAGGGAGTTTTGTTCTCATTATCAATGGTCTAGCGATTAACTGTAAACGTTTAATCAATGACTCGGCTAAACCATTTTGTGTATGCACATGAGCAACAGAATGTTCAACAACAATTCCTATAGACATGCAATAGTCATTAAATGCTTGAGATGTAAATTCACCAGCATTATCAAGTCTCACCCTTTTAATGGTGTAATCAGGAAAATGAGCTCTCAATTTAATAATTTGGGCAAGAAATTTTGCAAATGCCACATTACGGCTTGATAACAGACAAACATGAGACCATCTGCTAGATGCGTCTATTAGAACCATGAAATATCTAAATGGTCCACATGGTGGATGAATTGGTCCACATATATCACCTTGAATTCTTTCAAGAAACATTGGTGATTCTTTCTCAACCTTAAGTGGTGAGGGTCTAGTTATCAATTTTCCAAGAGAGCAAGATGTACATGGAACCATTGTATCATGATGGATTTTTCTATCCTTTAGTGGATGTCCATGAGTACATTCAATAATCCTTTTCATCATTGTTGATCCTGGATGGCCTAATCTGTTATGCCATAAACTGAATACACCAGGATCAATATATTTTTCGTTAACTACCATATGTATTTCTGGTACATTTATATGTGTATAATGTAATCCAGAACTAAGTCTTGGCAGTTTTTCAACCACATGACTCTTGTCAGTGATACTTAAATATTTCTCATTTTCTGTTGTCACTGACTGATAATCATACCCGTTAAGGTATATGTCGGAGAAACTCAATAAATTTCTGCTTGACTTGGGAGAAAATAAGGCATCATTTATTAAAAATTTTGTACCATTTGGTAGTATGAAATTTGCCTTTCCTATCCCTTTTATCAAGTTAGCAGGTCCTGATATTGTATGTATAGTTCCTTCCGTTGGTTTTAGATCAATAAAATATTTCTCGGATTTAAGTATAGTGTGTGTAGTTCCACTGTCTGCTATACAGAGATCTCCACCACTTGATTGATGTTGTATTCCAGCAAAATTCATATTGAACTTCATATATAAGAAATAAATAGTGAGTACATTAATATTACACAATATTTTAAACGCAAATAGATAGTACTGAAACATTTAGCAAACATAATGACAAAGACAGACGATATTAAATCGTTTATTTTTCAAAAGACACACAACTTAAACATTCAAGAAATCTTCATATAAATCAGATGGTTTCTCAGTGACTGTTGGATCAATATTATCCACAAAATTTACTTCCTTTTCTTTACCTTTCAGCGAATCCTGATACATCTTAACAAGATGTTTAGATGTTCGGCAAGTATTAGCCCAGTGGCCCATTCTACCACATCTGTAGCAAGATTCTTCAGAATTTTTAGAAGAATTTTCTTCAACATCTTGTTTAATGGGCTTGTTATGTGGTTGATATTTATATTTTCGTGGATTACTATTTCTTTGACCACCACGGCCACGACCACGACCACGTCCACGCCCATTACCATTACCATAAGGATGGTTTCTACCATAGTTATGGCTTTTGGCATGATGATGGTGATGGTTATTATAACCACGACCTTGCCCGCGTCCTTGTCCCTGTTTATAATTATTTGCAGTATTTGCTTCAGGGATTGCAAGTGTACCAGTAGGACGGGATTGCTGATTTTTCATTAATAGCTCATCATTTTGCTCTGCAACTAAGAGATATGAATTAAGTTCAGGATATGTTTTGAACTTTAGCATTCTCAAATTTCTTTGCACTGTGATGTTTGCAGCATTCATTGTGGAGAAAGTTTTCTCCATCATGTCTGCATCACTAATTTCATGTCCACAGAATTTAAGTTGTGAACATGTATTATACAGAGCTGAGCTGTATTCATTTACTTTCTTAAAGTCTTGGAACCTTAATGTTCTCCATTGTTCCATTGCAGCTGGAAGTAAAATTTCTCTTTGATTATTGAATCTGCTTTTGAGACCTTCCCATTGTTGGGTTTTGTTATTGGGTTTCCAAATATGAGTAAGTATTAACAAGCCCAAGCCCAACAAAATTAGGCTCATTGCTTGGTTGACTTGATCAAGCATAGGAGGGCATCTTAAAACATCAAGTTGCAGCTGTTTTTTCATTATCAAGAGTGAAGAGAGTTCAAGAAAAAGAGAGAAAAAATCCCAATTTCCGTCACTTCTTACAGCAGTCCAGAAAACCTTCGATCCCCGGAGATCCGACCGTTGAATCTTCTTCATTTTTGGGCTGTGTCTTCCTGACATCAGTGCCAAGGTTTTCAACCGTTGAATTCGTCTAAAAAGGCCTGTAGGTCGAGTTATTGCTGCTGGAGCAGAGAGCAGTTTTTGGGTGATTTATTCCTCTTTTGTCTTTATTTATTTCATATACTTGTTGATTGTTCTTGTTCAAGAGTATGATGATGTTGTATACCTCTAGTTGATCTAGAGAAGGATTATTGTATTGCTCTCCTTGTTGATGATAGTGGAATTTAAGTGGCTTACGAGTCCCGTGGTTTTTACTCTCGATTTTGAGGGGTTTTCCACGTAAAAAGTCTCGCGTGTATTGTGTGTGCTTGATTATTCGTTATTAGTTGATTTGCTACTGATTTGGGGACTGATTTGGGTTGGTTTTGATATAGCTTGTTTGTTAGTTTCCTCACGGGTTCATACGGGTCGGGAAATGCTTGTCAAACGGGTTTGTTTCCGCTTTGTAGATTGCCCGTTGTGACCATTTTCCCATCAAATTGGTATCTAGAGCTAGGTTATTTGATTTGACTTGTGTGAAAGATGGAAGCTAATACAAGTAAAATGATTAGTTTAAATGGTTCAAATTATCATGTTTGGAAAGGTAAAATGGAGGATCTTCTTTATGTGAAAGATTATTATTTGCCTGTTTTTACTGAGGATAAACCTGAGGAAAAATCTGATGCTCAATGGAAAATTTTGCATAGACAAGTATGTGGGTATATTCGGCAGTGGGTTGATGATAATGTTGTGAATCATATTACTGGGGAGACTGATGCTAAAGCCTTATGGAAAAAGCTTGAGCAGTTATATGAACGAAAGACTGGGAATAACAAGTTGTTCTTAATTAAGCAGATGATGGCTTTGAAGTATCATGATGGGACTCCTATTACAGATCACCTAAATGCATATCAGGGTATTATAAATCAGCTTGCAGGTATGGGTATCAAGTTTGAGGATGAGATTCAGGGTCTCTGGTTACTTGGTACATTACCGGACTCTTGGGAGACTTTTAGGACATCTTTGTCCAACTCTGCACCGAATGGTACTATCACCATGGAATTGGCTAAGGGTAGTATTTTGAATGAAGAGATGAGAAGAAAGTCACAAGGTTCCTCTTCACAGTCAGATATCTTGGTCACAGAAACGCGGGGGAGAAGTCATAGCAGAGGTCAGGGTAAAAGAGGCAATCATCGTAGCAGCTCACGCAAAGGCAAATTTGCTAACGTTGAGTGTTATAATTGTCATGAAAAGGGGCACACAAAGTGGTATTGTCCAAAGTTGAAGAATGAGAAGAAAAAGGCATATGACAAGAATAAACAAAAGAAAAGTGATGGTGGTGATGATGATAAGGTTGAAGTTAACGCTATCACAGATGAGTTCTTTGTTTGTATTGATTATGATATGATCAATCTTACTCATGATGACACGAGTTGGATTGTTGATAGTGGTGCTACATGTCATGTTGCAATTTGTAGAGATCACTTCTCATCTTACACTCCAGGTGACTATGGATTTGCTAGGATGGGTAATGCCGGGTTATCAAAGATCGTTGGTATTGGAGATGTTTGTTTGAAATTTGACACGGGAATGGAGTTAGTTTTGCATAATGTAAAACATGTTCCGGATATGAGACTTAATGTTATTTCAACAGGCATTCTTGATGATGATGGTTATTATAACGGTTTTGGTAATGGTATTTGGAAACTAACTCTTGGTTCTATGATAGTGGGAAGAGGCAAGAAAGACTCAAGATTATACATCACGCGTCCGAAGATCATCCAGAACATTGTTAACGCAGTGGACAATGTTGATTCTACTGAGTTGTGGCATAAAAGACTTGGCCACATGAGTGAAAAGGGGATGTCTATCTTGTTCAAGAAGAATGTGTTGTCGGGTGTTAGTGGTATTGATTTGAGTAAGTGTTCTCACTGTTTGGCAGGGAAACAGACCAGAGTTGCGTTTAAGAGTCATTCTCCTTTTCGAATGGAGAACATACTTGATCTAGTTCATTCGGATGTTTGTGGGCCTATGAAGACTAGGACACTTGGTGGATGTTCCTACTTTGTTACATTCATCGATGATCATTCCAGGAAGGTGTGGGTTTATACCTTAAAGTCAAAGGATCAAGTATTTGAAAAGTTTAAGGAATTTCATACACTAGTTGAAAGGCAAACGGGGAAGAAACTCAAGTGTATTCGGACTGATAATGGCGGTGAATACATTGGCAGATTTGATGCTTATTGTAAGGAGAATGGTATTCGGCATCAAAAGACTCCACCAAAGACACCTCAGTTGAATGGCTTAGCAGAGAGGATGAACAGAACTTTGGTTGAGAGAGTTAGATGTTTGCTTTCACATGCAGGGTTGTCCGATTCCTTTTGGGGTGAGGCTTTAAATACGGCAGTTCATATTATTAATCTAACCCCTTGTGTTCCTTTGCATTTTGATGTTCCTAACAGGGTTTGGAGCGGCAAAGATGTTTCTTACCGTCATTTACGAGTTTTTGGATGTAAAGCTTTTGTTCATGTTCCCAAAGATGAGAGGTCAAAGCTTGATATGAAGACTAAGCCATGTGTATTCCTCGGCTATGGTGAAGATGATTTTGGGTACAGGTTATACGATCCAGTTCAGAAGAAACTTGTACGAAGCCGAGATGTTGTTTTTACAGAAGATCAGATGTTAAAAGATGTTGAGAAGACAGATTCAGTTCCTCAAACTAGTGCTGATCTTGTTGATTTGGATCCAGTTACTCCACAACATGTTGGAGATGATGTTCATAATGATGAACATGGTACTGATGATGATTATGCTCCGGAGCAGGTAGAGATTCCAGTACCAGATGTGCCCCCATTTGTCCCACTTAGGCGGTCTACTCGAGACCGTCATCCTTCTGTTAGATATTCTGCTGATGAGTATGTATTAGTTACTGATGGGGGAGAGCCAGAATGTTATTCAGAAGCAATGAAAGATGCGCATAAGAAAGAGTGGGGTGAAGCTATGCAAGATGAGATGAATTCTTTGCATGAGAACAATACTTATGAGCTGGTGAAGTTACCTAAAGGCAAGAGAGCTTTGAGAAACAAATGGGTATTCAAAGTGAAGACAGATGAGCTTACTTCACACCCAAGGTACAAAGCTAGGTTAGTCGTTAAAGGATTCAGCCAGAAAAGGGGTATTGATTTTGATGAGATTTTCTCACCGGTTGTGAAGATGGGATCTATTCGAGTGGTTCTTGGGTTAGCTGCTAGTCTTGATCTTGAGGTTGAACAGATGGATGTCAAGACTGCTTTTCTTCACGGTGATTTGGATAAGGAAATCTACATGATGCAACCTGAAGGTTTTCAGGTTAAGGGTAAAGAAAATTATGTTTGTAGACTTCAGAAAAGTTTATATGGGTTGAAGCAAGCACCGAGACAGTGGTATAAGAAGTTTGAGTCGGTTATAGGAAAGCAAGGCTACCGAAAGACAACTTCAGATCATTGTGTTTTCTTTCAGAGGTTTGGTGATGATGATTTCATCATATTGTTGTTATACGTTGATGATATGTTAATTGTTGGTAAAAATATTAAAAGAATTGCGCAGTTGAAGCGAGAATTGAGTAAGTCTTTTGCTATGAAAGACTTGGGGCCAGCAAAACAGATTCTTGGCATTCGGATTTCTAGAGATAGAGGTGCTAAGACGTTACATATATCACAAGAGCAATACATTGAAAAGGTGCTAAGTAGATTCAACATGAAGAATGCTAAAGTGGTTAGTTCCCCTCTTACAAACAACTTTAAGCTAACAGAAAGAGATTGTCCTACTTCAAAGGAGGATGTTGAGGAGATGGATATAGTTCCATATGCGTCAGCAGTTGGTAGCTTGATGTATGCTATGGTGTGTACTAGGCCAGATATAGCTCATGCGGTAAGTGTTGTTAGTCGGTTTATGTCAAATCCGGGTAAGAAGCATTGGGAAGCGGTTAAATGGATTATGAGATACTTACGAGGTACTTCAAAGTTAGGTATCACATTCGGAAATGGAGAGCCGGTGCTTGTTGGTTATACAGACTCAGATATGGCAGGAAACAAAGATAACATGAAATCCACTTCTGGATATTTGATGACTTTCGCAGGGGGAGCAGTTTCATGGCAATCAAGGTTACAAAAGTGTGTTGCATTGTCTACAACCGAGGCTGAGTATATGGCAGCAACAGAAGCGTGCAAAGAACTATTGTGGATGAAAAGGTTTCTACAAGACCTTGGGTTTAAGCAATCACGATATGTGGTTCTTTGTGATAATGAGAGTGCGATTCATTTGGCTAGAAATTCTATGTATCATAAGCGGACAAAACATATAGATGTGCGGTATCATTGGATTAGAGAACGTCTTGAAGATGGTTCGTTTGAACTTGATAAAGTTCACACCGATGATAATGGTTCCGACATGTTCACAAAGGCTTTAGCAAGTGAGAAGCTCAAGGTGTGTTGCTCGATCGCTGGGATGGCGATTCCTTCCTCATAATTGGAAAGGGGGAGATTTGTTGGGTTTTGTTATTGGGTTTCCAAATATGAGTAAGTATTAACAAGCCCAAGCCCAACAAAATTAGGCTCATTGCTTGGTTGACTTGATCAAGCATAGGAGGGCATCTTAAAACATCAAGTTGCAGCTGTTTTTTCATTATCAAGAGTGAAGAGAGTTCAAGAAAAAGAGAGAAAAAATCCCAATTTCCGTCACTTCTTACAGCAGTCCAGAAAACCTTCGATCCCCGGAGATCCGACCGTTGAATCTTCTTCATTTTTGGGCTGTGTCTTCCTGACATCAGTGCCAAGGTTTTCAACCGTTGAATTCGTCTAAAAAGGCCTGTAGGTCGAGTTATTGCTGCTGGAGCAGAGAGCAGTTTTTGGGTGATTTATTCCTCTTTTGTCTTTATTTATTTCATATACTTGTTGATTGTTCTTGTTCAAGAGTATGATGATGTTGTATACCTCTAGTTGATCTAGAGAAGGATTATTGTATTGCTCTCCTTGTTGATGATAGTGGAATTTAAGTGGCTTACGAGTCCCGTGGTTTTTACTCTCGATTTTGAGGGGTTTTCCACGTAAAAAGTCTCGCGTGTATTGTGTGTGCTTGATTATTCGTTATTAGTTGATTTGCTACTGATTTGGGGACTGATTTGGGTTGGTTTTGATATAGCTTGTTTGTTAGTTTCCTCACGGGTTCATACGGGTCGGGAAATGCTTGTCAAACGGGTTTGTTTCCGCTTTGTAGATTGCCCGTTGTGACCATTTTCCCATCACCCATAAAACATGGGGATCTTCTACAGTCACATAATTATTTTGTAAGCATTCATCAATATGTTGATGAATAAAGCAACATGCCGTAGCTTGTTCTTTTTCAGAACAAGTGTTGTTTTCATTTATGGTTTCAAGAATGCCCATTGATTTAAGATGCATTTTTACTTTTATAACCCATGGCATGTAGTTGTTTCCAGTTGATTCTAAAGGAGTAAATTTAAGCTTTTCCAGATTCGACATTTTCTATTATCAAAAATTAAAACAAACATCATGATAAATTAGAGTCAATTTATATTCATAAGTATATAAACATTAAACATAAATTTAATATAACATAAATGATAAGTAGGTGACAGTGTCGACCATGTGTAAGCAATCATAAATAAATGTTATATAACAAAAATATAAATATTAGTAAACATAAATGAAAAAATTTGGCGACAGTGTCGACCATATATTTTTTCAGGTGGTATAACCGACCTATATCATTCTGGTGGTATAACCGACCATATATCATTTTGGTGGTATAACCGACCATATATCATTTTGGTGGTATAACCGACCATATATCATTTTGGTGGCAGAGCCAACCATATTTAGTATTAAGATTATCGTGCTGATAACGTGTTATAATTCAGTAGGCTTATAACTACCTTTAGTGGTTTGATTCTTGATGTTATAATTCAGTAGGCTTATAACTACCTTTAGTGGTTTGATTCTTGATGTTATAATTCAGTAGGCTTATAACTACCTTTAGTGATTTGATTCTTGATTTAGAATACTAATAATGAAGTGTAAGAACAAAGATGATAATGGAGAGAAAGAAAGAAACACTTTGTAAGTGTGAGAAATGGTGCAAGTTTAATGCTTGCATTCATGAGTATTTATAGCCTAAAATCTCAATATAAAAATACATACTTTGTGTACCAAAATTGACTATATGTATACACCAAAATTGACTATCCATATCTATATTATTATTATTATTATAACAACACGCACCAATGTTTTCAAATGATTAATTATATATACTTTGGACTAGAACTTTGTAAGTATAATCGAACAATTTACCCATCTTGGTTACTTAACCCATGTTATTGGATTGTTCTTGATACCTTAACATTGATGTTTAATGCCGAAAGAATATTAGAATTTTTTTTTATTTTTAGGTAAGCGGGAAACCCTCCTATGAACGAGCACATTGGCTCCCCTATAGAAGGTAAAATCTCGGGTAATCAAGCCCCCGGGGGCGAGATCTAGTACCGGGTGAATTGCGCATTATGCGCACCCTCTAGTCACACTTCCTTTTTGAACAATTTGGCATAGCCAGGAATTGAACCCGGGTGGTGTGCTTCATTGGGCAACTCGATAGCCACTCAGGGAAGCCTGAATGGTTAGAAAATAGTATTAGTATAAACCAATCATAAAAAGAGAAATATAGGATCACAAAATATAATAAAAAGTATCTTCACATAAATGATTTGTAAATGAGCTGTACAAAGGGATTATAGAAAGAAAAATATGCGTAAAATAAATCGATTACTGTGTGATTGGATTAATGGAATTCATTTGCCACTTCATTCTGTGAAAGCTTATTTGTAATTTTATGTAAATGTAACATTTTTCCAATTAACTTTTTACGCCAACCCCAACGTGCATAAGACTATTGTACAAATTCATAACCGACATTTTAAAGTGAATTTATAACCGCTATATACAATATTTTTATGCATATTAATAATAGCTCCAGGGTTGCCGTTATAAAATATCTTTTTTTTTTTTTTTTTTTTGAAAAGCAAAAAGTATTATTATAACTTATAGAATGTATCGTTACAAGGCCCTACATTCAACCTATACAATGTATGAACAATAACGGAGCGAATGGACATATTGGAATATAAACAATTGAAGTAGGAATCGGGAGCATCGAAGCCTTCTTAGCAAAATGAGGGAACGAACTTGATAGAGACAAGCGGGGAAGGAGGATGCAACCGTACCGATCAAGCGGCGACAAAGTTGACAAAACACCAACCCATTTAATCTACCCACATAAGCTAAAGAAAAAACTCCGGCACTACCCGATTTCTGGGGATTCGAATTAGCCAATTCCCACGCGATTTGGAGATGGAACCGAGTAAAACGTAGGGTTTAAGAGCCATTGGTGCCATTCAATAGGATTTTTCTTCCGTGTTCGGGTTGAGATCCAGCTATAGCTTTGCGATTGAATTTCGGAGATGATCATAGCAGGGTTCCACATTTTATTTGAAAAGACTTTTAAGTTTCTATGTTTCCATATAATATAGCATGCTATCCATTTGGTGGCAAGCCATAAAGATGATCCAAAGGCGTTTTGTGGGAAACCTTGATCGGAGATGATGGCCCCGTTTATGTCGGAAATTGAATAGTTATTTTGATTCCACCAGTCAAGTATTTGTGTCCAGATTGAGGAAACCTTAGGGCAAGTGATCAGCGCGTGTTCAATGGATTCGATATGATGTTCGCATAAGGGACATAGGATGGTGTGTAGATCAATTCCTTTTTTATCTAGTTCACTTCTAGCAGGTATCTTTAGCTGTATGACCCTCCAAGTAAAAATGAAGACTTTTTGTGGGACGAATTTGTTGCGAGGTATATCAATGTTTCGAGAATGGATACCGTATTTGAGTGCATTGATCAGATTTGATAATGATGATGTAGTGAATATGCCAGAGGCGTCGAGGGTGAATTTCCATGCATCGGGGCGATCTGTGATACACACGGATGATATTAAATTGTTGAGTTCCGTCAGATCATCCAATGCCCGGCCGCTAGGTGGACGGGACCAATCCCAGATTCCAATAGACTTGGAATTATCATACGATATTCTGTCGGCAACAGATGCTTCTTTTTGAGATTCCAACATGTAAAGTCTATGGAAGAGAGATTTGAGGTTATCGGATCCGATCCATATATCGTGCCAGAAACTAATCGAGGTGCCATTACCGATGCGCTTTGAAATTGATGTTGTGAAGTGAGTTCCTAACTTGTCCGCGGCTTTTCCGGCCTTAATAATCTCCTTCCAAATGGTGCGACCTGAAATATTCCTGCATAAAACATTAGTATCCAACCCCCCTCCCGCCCCATAAATACTTTTTATAATATCTTTTTCATATTAAAAAATACATAACTTTATAAGAAATAAAAAGATGTATAAAAAGTACCTTGATATATGGTAATCAAGTAGGCAAGGAAAGATACGGCCAAAGAATCCAAATGAAGAAGCTAATGATACCAACGAAGATGTTTTTGAACTCCCACGAGACTCAACAATTTGTCCCAAATTGTTCAAATACACCATGCCAACTGTTGCACCAAACATATACACAAAAAAATATAACCAAAAATTCAATCTTTTTACCATAACTTTAGCACCCATTTCTTCATCATCATTAGACATAAACTCACCTTCATCTTTCACCCCATCTTCATTTACCACCCCTTTATTTTCTTCCACCATGCTACTTACATCACATACTTTCTTCCCATAATTTCTTATCATGCATTTATTCTCCATTCTTTCTCTTAAGTTTTCCATTAATGGGACAACTAATAGTATCAACAAAAAAACACATAGACCACATAAAATTACTAATGGTGTAATTAGTCCTTTTCTTAATCCTAAGCTTGTAATCACAGCAAAAGTCCCAGTGAATATTGTGATTGAAAAGATGAAAATAAATCCATTTGATAAACTCCTTGATCTTGGCGTAGTAACCACTCGAATTAACGGTGAAGTGATTAAACAAACTACAGGGGGTAAAGTGGAATTCAACAAAAGATATGATCTTGCTCTTTCTATAGATGATGATGACTCAAAAAACACATCAACCACATCAGAATAAATCTTTGCACTTAACCCTTGATAACTAGTCGATAAACCGACTGCTAGTTGTCGATCAAACTGGAAATTTTGTATCGCGATTATGTAACAAACCGTGTTGATCCAACAAATGCTATTGCCAGCCAAAGCAGTTAGTAAAAATACTAAAGTGTAGGGTAAAGAAGATACTTTATTTGTTACAAGGAATAGATATTGAACACCATAACCGATGAAACCGAGCGTTGAACCGATTAAAAGGACAAGCCATAAAGGGAGATAAACGGCTGCTAAACCCGATAAGAAACCGAATATTTTGCCTGCATCAGAAGCAAAAGCTAAATTGTTGAGTTGAAGTTGTGAGAGTGAAAGAAGGAGTTTGAGTTGAGATGAATATGCTGGGAAATTTGTGTTTGTTGCACTTATGGATTGGAGCCAAATTGTACCAACTAAACTTAGCCATTGAAGTGCCATTTTAATTAAGAGCTTAATTTCTTGACAATATTCTTGATGGTTTTTAAGGTTTTTGTAATGAATTGTTTGATGGTGTTAATATATGTAGTAGCTACAAGGTTTGTGTGAGTGTTGAATATTGGTAGAAAGAGTGAAGTAAAATATGTGGTTTTATGTATGGCCACCAACATTTGTGATACACATGGTGTTTGTTTGGAGAGTTATTACAGAAGCATATAATATAAATATATGAATATGAATATGAAAATATGAATGCATGATGAAGGGTGTATTTAAGGAGTTGTATACGCAAGGATTACATCAAAGTGTCCAAATCATTTGTATTGTTTCATGTTATACCAACGCGTGTATGGATCCACAAAAAGTTTATTAGTATGAGAGATTTAGAGTGCTCCCAACCAAGACACAACTTCCTTTTCCGAACTAGCCGTCACATCAACATCAAATCATCACTTCCTTTCCAGGATTAACCCAGGACCAAAAACTACCAACAGTGAAATACTTCTTAAAATAAATTGAGACCCACTTAAATTATTTAATTAAAGATGTTACAAGCTTTAATGTTAATGGTATAAGTAATATATACACATTTATATCCGTCCATCCGTCCAGAAATCTTTCAAGAATGCACGAGCAGGAGAACGAAGAGGAGGGCGAGCTTCAACACAGAGGCTTCAATACAGGCCTTGGGAGCGCTCTTAGTAAAAACAATAAAATTACGTACTAATGTATTTAGTTTAAGACGGCTACAAAAGATAATAACTTTGACTACCTTTGACCTTAACAGTATAAATGATCTTCGTCCAACTTATAAAGAAAACTAGTGATTAATTCTAGTTATGAATTGGTGTGCAAAGATATCTTATTATGATCACTAACTTAAAAATAATTAAATTCGTTTTTTCCGGTGGTCGAATATAAATTACTAAGATATAAATCGACAGTAAATGAAAATATAGGATTGAAATACATATATGGCAATCACATATACAAAGACATAAATCGAAAGTAAATGTAAACCTCAGATATAAATACATATGGGCATTTACATATTCAAATTACAAGTTTTTTTAAGGGTCTATCACCATAATGCCAAAAAAAAAAAAAAAAAATGTGTTATGACATATTGACCGGAATTTTTCCGTATTTTGATCCGAAAATCTAACAGATACATTGTGATGATCCATATCAAAATGTGCGAGATTCTGATAAAAATATAAAAAATGATATATTTTCCGCACAAAATGAAAAGTTTTCGTATGGGCTGATTGACTTAAAGTTTAGGTCACGACTAGAAAATTTTCGGACATGATTGAAAACTTTTTGGTTACACTGATTCGCAAGCGATTTGCGACTAGGTGACTAGAACAAAAGTTGGATACGCCTATTTGCAAGCGATTTATGTATGCCTTGGTTTTCAGATTGCGATCTTTAGATTTTAAAATGTCTTTTTTTACTTCGCTCCAATTTAGTAACCATTTTTTCCCCTAAAACCGTATACTTTTTCAAATCTATCTGTTGGCAAGCTATATATTAAAATTAATCCCAAATTTTTTTGACATTCGACCTCGTATTGCAATTATTTTTTTATATATTCGATGTCATATATTTTGGGACTTCAATTGTTTACCAATAGTCAGTTCTGATCGAAAAATAAACGGTTTACAAAAGACGGTGAATACATAGGGGTAACAATCAAAAGATATGATCTTTAAACGACGGTTAAGAGTCACTAATGAGGGTTCTGAACGAGATGTCGGAACTCACTCACCCGATGATTTCCCGTTACGAACATTAATTGCAGTCCTACCGCCCTAGGAGCGACAAATCCATTCGGGCATCGCGTGTAGTAAAACTCCCTCGGATGGAACCCGGACACATGACATCCGAGACCTCCAAGGTCCATGAAAGAGCCGGGTAGGCTTAACGGAAATATTTTGCAGCGTATGAATGTCGAACTTTTGACCTCCCTTATGGGAAGCATGTCACCACCAATCCACCACCTTGACCTTCATATGAAAATCACTTGTGAATCGGCGTATTTGACTTTTGACCCTATCGTTTATGAATGGGTTAAAAAAAATTTCAGTCATGACTGAGAAATTTGTGGTCGCGACCGAAACTTATTAGTCATAACTGAAAAATCAACCTGTACGCAACAATTTTTGTTTTGCGTGGATATATATATTCACAATTTTTTTTTTATTTTTTTAATATATGGGTGATAACCCCTTTTATGAACTGATGAAAAACCGTGTGTACTTTTAAATTTTATAAACGCAACGGAACATAAAAATAAACATCTTTTATTAACATTAGAATTAACATCATTTATTTTATTATAAACTTCTTCACGATTAACGGTTCACAACAATATCCAATTACATCACTAATAATTGTCAAAATAATAAATTCATAAAGTCGAGTTTAGATATACCTTTCCGAATTGATGTTCACGCATAGGTTGAAACGAGTGTTCAAAGTAGAACATCTCTACAGATAGTTTACAAAGTACGTCAAACAAACACCGAAGACTGATCTTGAATATCCAAATATTAGAACCACCAAACACACAATTTGTGTCTGTATGTTAAAACAAAATTCAAAGAAAACTGTTTTCTTTGTTTTGTTTATAAACCAATAGCAAATATATGTATTGTGTGTTTCGAGTATCAAGATAACAAACAAACACCTTTTGTCTTATATCTCGACCAAAGACAACAAGAACTATAATTACTTTGGTCGCTGTGGGCTGTATGTCACAACCCAACAAGCTTGTGGCCCAACCCACTAAGATTATGACCCAATTAAGAGTTTTAACCCAAGAACCTCATGGAAGGCCCAAGAACATCATGGAAGCTCCCTAGAACTTTCCCATGAGTTCTTCCATGGAATGGTATGGAATGTTCATGGAAATATCTATCTCCATGTATATACTTGAAGTTTCTAGTACTTAGATCCTAACCATTGATTTAGATTAATCTTAGCCATCCATTTTGTGTTAGGAGTAGTATAAATAGGGGTGGTCTCATTTGGCACACCATACCTCAAATCTCAAACATTCTCTCTTGTAAAGCATTCTCAAGCAATATAAGTATTTTCTTCAATTCCACTTATTCTATAATATTTTCTCTTTTGGTTACTTGAATCGTTATAAGGTCCGAGTAAGGCTGACTTAGTAGAGACTAAGTGCCGCACGTGAGCTTATCGAGATAAGTCCGTGACATTTGGTATCAGAGCCAGGTTGATTCAAGGAGATGGCAACCGAGACAGAGAAGAATGTAAGCGCAACAAGTGGTGTGATGGGTGATGAGACTCGTGGTCGGGTAGAGACTCGCCAAGGAGCCAAGAAGAACCGAGGTACGTCTAAAGACTTTGTCGCAAACTTGGACAAGAGGATCATGGATGTAGAGACATCCATGGACGACGTGAAAGCAAAGGTCGAAGACGTCCACCAACGTTTGGATGGTTTGGATGGGGACTTTGACGAATTGAAAGATGATTGCAAGAGTGCAATCAACGTGCTAGACGTTGACATGCGACGTGAGATCCATGACTTAAGGGGTATGCTCATGGGTGAGATTACGAAGTTGTGAGGCGAAATGGAGGGGGAGGTCTCCACTATTCACCAACGCCTCGTGGATTTACAAACCAACATGAACTCTTGTTTGAGATTCATGGCTAGTGGGGGTGGCAACACTGGATGCAATGCTCTGAAGGTGGACGTTCCTAAGCCGTCACCGTTCGTGGGGAAGCGGGAAGCCCGAGCGGTTGATGATTTTATATGGGAGATGGAACAATACTTGGAGGGAGTCAACATAGTGGATGATGCAATGAAGATCAAGACGGCAACCCGTTACCTGAAGGATACCGCAGCGTTATGGTGGCGTCGTCGATATGGAGATATCGAGAAAGGTATGGTTACTATTGATACTTGGGATGATTTCCTTACTGAACTTAAGAATCAATTCTACCCCAAGAATGCTCAAAAGGATGTGATGAGTCGTCTACGTAAATTACATCATTCTGGGACGATTCGGGAGTATATTAAAGAATTCACGAACCTTAGCCTGGAGGTCCCAGATATTCCCGATGATATTCTTCTCTTCTATTTTCTCGATGGTTTGCAACATTGGGCTAAAACGGAGTTGGAGAGACGAGGAGTCCAAGACCTTGCCACCGCAATTGCTCAAGCGGAGGCACTAGTCTACCATGCTAATAGGAAAGATTCGTTTAAGTCAAAAGATAAGAAGGTGAGCCATGAGAAAGGTGGGGGAGATAAGCCCGCCCAATCAAGGAATGATAATACACGTAAGCCACCAACCGGGAATAACAAGAGCATAAAAACTTCTTACAATAATGATGGATATTTCATATGTGATGGACCGCATAGAGCCCGAGATTGTCCGAAGAAAGCTAGTCTTCATGCTATGGAAGCTCAAAAGGCGGGTTGTCAGGATGAGGAGCGGTGCATAGGACCAATGCATATCCTCAACGCAATCAAGGCCAAGACGGAGATACCCAAGGTAGTGGCTAAAGGACTCCAATTCGTAGATATTAACATTTGTGGAGATCGGGTACGAGCTTTGGTGGATACGGGAGCAACTCATAACTTTATCTCCACCGATGAAGCCAAAAGGCTCGGACTTAAGGAAACAAAAGAGAGTGGCATGATGAAGACGGTGAACACGAGTGCCAGACCGATTAGTGGGGTGGCTAAAGACGTATATGTGAAGATTGGAGAATGGGAAGGAATGATTGATCTCTCAGTCGTGCCTATGGACGACTTCAAGTTGGTACTTGGGATGGAGTTCCTAGATAAGGTACGCGGTTTCCCTATGCCGTTTGCTAATTCACTGTGTATCTTGGATGGTGAGAAGACTTGTATGGTGTCAACCGAACGTGGAAGCAAGAGTGCATCCAAGTCACTTTCGGCCATGCAATTCAAGAAGGGGTACAACAAGAATGAGACATGCTATTTAGCGGTAGCAAAGCAAGAGACGGTTGAAGATAAGGGAGAACTAGAGGTACCCAAGGAAATTGAGAAGGTCCTTGATGAGTTCAAGGATGTCATGCCCAAGGAGTTACCAAAGAAGTTACCACCTAGAAGGGAGGTTGACCATGCGATCGAGTTGGAGTCGGGATCAAAACCACCTTCCAAAGCCCCATACCGAATGCCACCACCCGAGTTGGAGGAGTTGCGAAGACAACTCAATGAGTTGCTGGATGCGGGATACATCTGACCGTCAAAATCCCCGTATGGTGCTCCGGTGCTATTTCAAAGAAAGAAGGATGGGTCCTTGAGGATGTGTATAGATTACCGGGCACTCAACAAGGTAACTATCAAGAACAAATACCCAATCCCACTTATTGCTGATTTGTTCGATCAACTTGGGAAGGCGACATACTTCTCCAAGTTAGACTTGAGATCGGGATATTATCAAGTCCGAATTGCCGAAGGAGATGAGGCTAAGACCACATGCGTGACGAGGTATGGCGCTTATGAATTCCTAGTCATGCCCTTTGGCTTAACCAATGCCCCTGCCACATTTTGTACTTTGATGAACAAATTATTTCACCACTTCCTCGACAAGTTCGTCGTGGTGTACTTGGATGACATAGTCGTGTATAGCGATACCATGGAAGATCATGTGAGGCACTTGAAGCAAGTATTCCAAGTACTAAGGGACAACGAGTTGTATGTGAAGCTATAGAAATGTTCATTCGGATTAGAGGAGGTGGATTTTCTTGGACATCGAATTAAAAATGGGAAGTTACTCATGGACGGGGCTAAGGTCAAGGCAATTCAAGAGTGGGAGGCACCAATGAAGGTGACTGATTTACGATCTTTTCTTGGTTTAGTAAACTACTATCGTCATTTTATCAAGGGATACTCGGCGAAAGCGGCTCCATTGACAGAATTGTTAAAGAAGAACAAAGCTTGGTTGTGGGATGAGAAATGTCAAGCAGCATTCGAAGAGTTGAAAGGAGCGGTCATGGAAGAACCGGTGTTGAGACTTCCGGATGTGACCATTCCGTTCGAGTTACACACAGACGCATCGGACTTTGCTATTGGAGGAGTTCTAATGCAAGAGGGTCACCCAATCGCGTTCGAAAGCCGAAAACTTAACGAGGCGGAAAAGAAGTACACTGTGCAGGAGAAGGAGATGACGGCAGTGGTTCATTGTTTGAGGACATGGAGGCATTATCTTTTGGGATCAAGGTTCGTGATTAAGACGGATAATGTGGCAACGAGTTATTTTCAAACCCAAAAGAAGTTGAGTCCCAAACAAGCTCGTTGGCAAGACTTCCTAGCCGAATTTGACTATGTGTTGGAGTATAAGCCTGGGAAATCCAATGTGGTAGCTGATGCCCTAAGTCGTAAGGCGGAGTTTGCAGCGATCACAAAACCACAATTCTTCCTTCAAGATCGTATAAAGGAGGGATTAGAGCATGATTCTATAGCCAAAAACCTTGTTGGATTGGCTCGAGATGGGAAAACGCGAAGGTTTTGGCTCAAGGGTGATCTATTATTCACCAAAGGAGACCGGTTATATGTGCCTAGGTGGGGTGATCTTAGACGGACAATCTTGAAGGAGTGTCATGATTCAAAGTGGGCTGGTCATCCAGGTATCAAGAGGACGCTGGCATTAGTAGAAGGCACTTATTATTGGCCAAGGATGGAAGACGACGTAGAGACGTACGTGCGGACATGCCTAATATGCCAACAAGACAAGATAGAGCAACGCCAACCAGGAGGACTATTACAGCCGCTACCTACACCGAAAGGACCATGGGAGAGTGTTTCCATGGACTTCATTACTTGCTTACCCAAGTCGGAAGGGTGTGGGAGTATTATAGTCGTGGTAGACCGGTTTTCTAAGTATGGTACCTTCATAGCCGCATCATCCGAAGTTACCGCGGATGAAACCGCAAAACTATTTTTCAAGAATGTGGTGAAGTATTGGGGGATACCACATGTGATAGTAAGTGATCGAGATCCGAGGTTCACAGGGCGTTTTTGGACAGAGTTGTTCAAGATCATGGGGACAGACTTGAATTTCTCCACGAGTTTTCATCCCCAAACGGATGGACAGACGGAAAGGGTGAATGCACTATTGGAGCTCTATCTTCGACACTATGTAAGTGCAAATCAACATGATTGGGCTAAGCTTCTTGATATTGCTCAGTTCTCTTATAACATGCAAAGGAGTGAGTCCACGGGGAAGAGTCCTTTTGAGTTAGTGACAGGACGCCAACCTTTGACCCCGAATGCTTTGGCCGCTTCATATGATGGAAGCAGCCCAGCCGCTTATAGAACGATGAAGGAGTGGCATGAACAAGCCGACTTGGCGCGAGCATCACTAGATAAGGCGGCCAAGAAAATGAAGAAATGGGCGGATGAGAAAAGACGACATGTTGAGTTCAAAGTTGGGGACCAAGTGATGGTGAAGCTTTTACCTCAACAATTCAAAACATTTAGGAAGGTGCACAAAGGATTGATCTGGAGATATGAAGGCCCATTCCCGGTAATTGGATGTGTTGGGAACGTATCTTATCGAGTTCAACTACCGCCCAAGTTAAAGATTCATCCAGTCTTCCACGTAAGTTTTCTAAAACCTTATCATGGGGACGAGGAAGACCCAGAACGAGGAGTTTCCAAACGAGCACCAATGGCAGTTGCGACTTCGTTCGATCGTGAAGTGGAAGATATCTTGTTGCATCGAACGGTACGGAGACGAGGTGTGCCGAGCTATAGAGAATACCTAGTTAAGTGGCGTAACTTGCCCGATAGTGAAGCAAGCTGGGAAGCCGAAGACTTATTGTGGCAGTTCACAGACAAAATCAAGAAGTATCACGAGGATCACACGACGAGGACGTCGCGAGCTTAGGTGGGGGAGAATGTCACAACCCAACAAGCTTGTGGCCCAACCCACTAAGATTATGACCCAATTAAGAGTTTTAACCCAAGAACCTCATGGAAGGCCCAAGAACGTCATGGAAGCTCCCTAGAACTTTCCCATGAGTTCTTCCATGGAATGGTATGAAATGTTCATGGAAATATCTATCTCCATGTATATACTTGAAGTTTCTAGTACTTAGATCCTAACCATTGATTTAGATTAATCATAACCATCCATTTTGTGTTAGGAGTAGTATAAATAGGGGTGGTCTCATTTGGCACACCATACCTCAAATCTCAAACATTCTCTCTTGTAAAACATTCTCAAGCAATATAAGTATTTTTTTCAATTCCACTTGTTCTATAATATTTTCTCTTTTGGTTACTTGAATCGTTATAAGGTCCGAGTAAGGCTGACTTAGTAGAGACTAAGTGCCGCACGTGAGCTTATCGAGATAAGTCCGTGACATGTAGCTCAAGAAAAACGAAAACTCCTTTTCTTTTTATTTCATTGTTGCGCCGTATAAAATCAAAGAATAATGAAAACCTCCCTTGCTTTTTACGGCTGCTATTTTCAAAGAACAAATGACCCCCGTTTTCTTATCCCCATACTTACTCTCTCAACAACATATGAGATGTTTATATATGTTTCACAAAAAGGGTATTTGACCCTTTTAATTATAAGTCACATACAGAACCATCTAAGAAACCCATTTATTTAATTTAGTTTTAACTAGTGTTAGGCTGCGCGCGATGCAACGCCATCGTGTAAAGATTTTTTGGTAATGTTTAAAAAAAATTGTAGAGAAAAAGAATGGTAAAAATAACAAAATAAGAAGAAAGCATAACGTTTTTTTTTTACAGAAATTAGTTTTAAAAAAATGGGTCAACATTTTTGTACAATCCTTTAATAAAGTTTGTAGGGGAGAATGAGGAGGAGAATTTAAAAGAAAAAAGAAAAAACAATGTAGCACAGTACTGGCATCGTGAGTACAGTTGTTTCTGCGCAACGTACAAGTCGATAAAGTGTAAGAGTGGTTACTATTCAATTACTATTCCCAAACTATGTCAATTAGTATGTAGTAGTAAAATAATTAGTATATAGTATTAATTTTGATGAAAATTAGTTTAAAAAATATGGGGTAACGTTTCTGTACAGTCCTTTAGGAAAGTTTTTAGGGGTGAATGAGGAGGAGATTTAAAAAAAAAAAAAAAAAAAAAAAACCCTGTAGCACAGTACTACCCTTGTGGGTGCAACTGTATATGCAGAGCGTACAAGTTGTTAAGGCGTAAAAGTGGTACTATTCACTTACTATTCCAAAACTTTGTCAACTAGTTGTGGAGCCCTCGATTCGCGCCGGGGGCTCCGTTTTGAATGCGAGTTAAAAAAAAAGTCTTGATCTATTTTGTAAAAAGAATTTTTTTCGACATCTAACATTGAAGGGTTGTTCCTTTTGTGAAAGTTGCTTCTTTTAGCGTTCGAGTTTTATTTAAAAAAAAAAGTTAGTAAAGTGGGGGTTCGATTTGTATTTTAATAAAAGTTAGGGGGTTAAGTTTGTGAAATTTGAAAAAAATATACGTATAAAGTGGGAGTTCGATTTCTATTTTAATAAAAGTTAGGGGGTTAAGTTTGTGAAAATTGAATATTAGTAAAAAAAAAAAAATTTAGTAAAGTGGGGGTTCGATTTGTATTTTAATAAAAGTTAGTGGTTAAGTTTGTGAAATTTGGGAAAAAATATACGTATAAAGTGGGGGTGCGATTTGTATTTTTATAAAAGTTGGGGGGTTAAGTTTGCGAAAAGTGAAAAATGGACAGTACTGTTCATTTCTCCTTTGCCTTTTAGATATAGGTATATAATTAGTACGTTTTAATTAGCTTTAATTAAAATAAGCCCGTTCAATAATTTGTGGTCCAACAGTCCATTAGGTATTTATATTTAATTAAACTTTACTTTTCGAACTATAAATTATAATAATTATATATCAACAATATATAATAATTGATGATTATATATATGCATATACAATATATATACATATAGCCGGATATCTAAGTGCACATTGTGTGTAACCCCGTAGACTTGTATATAAGCGGTAGTATAGATTTGTGTTATGACGTGCACACTATGTCGACAAACTACACGTATATCGCTACTCAATGTTTAAAGGTGTTCTTGTCATAACAACATGCACAGGCAAAATCAAAATTATCATCTTGTATTCGTTAAGCAGTACTCGTTTATGACTTGTAAAAATATTGGTTATGTTCTGTAAGATCCTGAAATTTTATGCATTGGAAAGTGTTCCTGAAAGTGTCAGAAAATGTGTGCATCAGAAAGCGCCACTAAAAGTCTACCTAACACTTATGCATTTTCAAAATTTACATCAAAATCAGACTCAGACAAGTTTAGTCCCTGAAAGAAGTTGCTGTTTCAGTTCAGCCTCAGTTCAGTGGGACGCCGTCCACCAATGAAGGATGGGACGCCGTCCAACCATTTTGGACGCCATCCAAATGGTCTGACGGGCCAGCTGTTGGAATTTTAATAAATTAAAAGGGGTATTTGTGTCTTTTCATATGTGGACGGATTTGTAGCCTTAATATCAGTTTTAGATCCTATTTTGGATCATTTTGACATCCATACATCTCTCTCATCTTATCTTTGTGACACCGCTATTTTTTTTTACATACGTGGCGGAAGCATTTATTTATTAATTACAAAATAAACATTAACTATTGCTAAGACAACTAGTGTCACGTGTCATTACAAAATACATTTTTATACGGAGAAGATGTAGTTACAATCTTTTTCAAAAGTACACGGTTTAAACTATAAAAGATCACATCAGAGTTAATCCTGTCAAACATAACATCGTCATGCCCGTCTTCTCCCCAAAATGTAAAATTTACAAAAGCTAATAACCTGCAGGGAGGAGATGGAGGGGAATTAGCACGAAGCTAAGTGAGTACGACTAACTACAGGCCATAGCATACATAACTGTTATACTAATCATGTCACATAGTCTAACACACAAACATCACCCAAGTGCCGTCTACAGAGACTCTGGCGGCTCGGCCAAACCATTAACCACCAGCTGATCTGACTGGGGCTTACCAGAAGTTCCTCCACAACCGTGTGTATATATATAATCCACACGCGACGGACGCGTCATTCACAAATATATACACCAAGGCTGTCTAGGCTACCACAGAGGAACCCAACCCGCAGGTTGATCTCTCCTACCGAGGCTACCACACAATAGAGACGCACTGGGCTCAAGCAGACAAGCATCAACTAACATGCAGTCATCACAAGAACTAACTAACCACAACAATAAGTATATCTAACAAGCATGACGATCATAATATAACATGCTTCTATATACTATATTCTCCAGTTAGTCCCACTCACCAATTACCAGCAAACGAGAAGGTATTCAGCTATCTAATCACTGAACCTTCTCTTTCTCCTTTTCTCCTGAGAAAAACATATGCACAAGTTAGTTTCTATCGATGGTCTCGTCGATCGGTCGAGTGTCAGGAGACACTCGGCCGACCGTGTTCATCTGCAGAAGCTGAAAACAAAGTGACGGGTTTCACCCAAAATCGCCCAATTCTTGCTCTAAAGCTCGATTATGACCTCAAAACTGTAGTGACCCGAACTTTTCCATGTTTATATATATTAATTGAGATTGATATTTACATGATTAAATGTTTCCAACATGTTAAGCAATTAAACTTGTTAAGACTTGATTAATTGAAATATGTTTCATATAGACAATTGACCACCCAAGTTGACCGGTGATTCACGAACGTTAAAACTTGTAAAAACTATATGATGACATATATATAGATATATATATAGTTAACATGATACTATGATAAGTAAACATATCATTAAGTATATTAACAATGAACTACATATGTAAAAACAAGACTACTAACTTAATGATTTTTTAAACGAGACATATATGTAACGATTATCGTTGTAAAGAAATTTAATGTATATATATCATATTAAGAGATATTCATACATGATAATATCATGATAATATAATAATTTAAAATCTCATTTGATATTATAAACATTGGGTTAACAACATTTAACAAGATCGTTAACCTAAAGGTTTCAAAACAACACTTACATGTAACGACTAACGATGACTTAACGACTCAGTTAAAATGTATATACATGTAGTGTTTTAATATGTATTTATAAACTTTTTAATGACTTAATTACACTTATCAAAATACTTCTACTTAACAAAAATGCTTACAATCACATCCTCGTTCAGTTTCATCAACAATTCTACTCGTATGCACCCGTATTCGTACTCGTACAATACACAGCTTTTAGATGTATGTACTATTGGTATATACACTCCAATGATCAGCTATTAGCAGCCCATGTGAGTCACCTAACACATGTGGGAACCATCATTTGGCAACTAGCATGAAATATCTCATAAAATTACAAAAATATGAGTAATCATTCATGACTTATTTACATGAAAACAAAATTACATATCCTTTATATCTAATCCATACACCAACGACCAAAAACACCTACAAACACTTTCATTCTTCAATTTTCTTCATCTAATTGATCTCTCTCAAGTTCTATCTTCAAGTTCTAAGTGTTCTTCATAAATTCTACAAGTTCTAGTTACATAAAATCAAGAATACTTTCAAGTTTGCTAGCTCACTTCCAATCTTGTAAGGTGATCATCCAACCTCAAGAAATCTTTGTTTCTTACAGTAGGTTATCATTCTAATACAAGGTAATAATCATATTCAAACTTTGGTTCAATTTCTATAACTATAACAATCTTATTTCAAGTGATGATCTTACTTGAACTTGTTTTCGTGTCATGATTCTGCTTCAAGAACTTCGAGCCATCCAAGGATCCGTTGAAGCTAGATCTATTTTTCTATTTTCCAGTAGGTTTATCCAAGAAACTTAAGGTAGTAATGATGTTCATAACATCATTCGATTCATACATATAAAGCTATCTTATTCGAAGGTTTAAACTTGTAATCACTAGAACATAGTTTAGTTAATTCTAAACTTGTTCGCAAACAAAAGTTAATCCTTCTAACTTGACTTTTAAAATCAACTAAACACATGTTCTATATCTATATGATATGCAAACTTAATGATTTAAAACCTGTAAACACGAAAAACACTGTAAAATCGGATTTACGCCGTCGTAGTAACACCGCGGGCTGTTTTGGGTTAGTTAATTAAAAACTATGATAAACTTTGATTTAAAAGTTGTTATTCTGAGAAAATGATTTTTATTATGAACATGAAACTATATCCAAAAATTATGGTTAAACTCAAAGTGGAAGTATGTTTTCTAAAATGGTCATCTAGACGTCGTTCTTTCGACTGAAATGACTACCTTTACAAAAACGACTTGTAACTTATTTTTCCGACTATAAACCTATAATTTTTCTGTTTAGATTCATAAAATAGAGTTCAATATAAAACCATAGCAATTTGATTCACTCAAAACGGATTTAAAATGAAGAAGTTATGGGTAAAACAAGATTGGATAATTTTTCTCATTTTAGCTACGTGAAAATTGGTAACAAATCTATTCCAACCATAACTTAATCAACTTGTATTGTATATTATGTAATCTTGAGATACCATAGACACGTATACAATGTTTCGACCTATCATGTCGACACATCTATATATATTTCAGAACAACCATAGACACTCTATATGTGAATGTTGGAGTTAGCTATACAAGGTTGAGGTTGATTCCAAAATATATATAGTTTGAGTTGTGATCAATACTGAGATACGTATACACTGGGTCGTGGATTGATTCAAGATAATATTTATCGATTTATTTCTGTACATCTAACTGTGGACAACTAGTTGGAGGTTACTAACGAGGACAGCTGACTTAATAAACTTAAAACATCAAAATATATTAAAAGTGTTGTAAATATATTTTGAACATACTTTGATATATATGTATATATTATTATAGGTTCGTGAATCAACCAGTGGCCAAGTCTTACTTCCCGACGAAGTAAAAATCTGTGAAAGTGAGTTATAGTCCCACTTTTAAAATCTAATATTTTTGGGATGAGAATACATGCAGGTTTTATAAATGATTTACAAAATAGACACAAGTACGTGAAACTACATTCTATGGTTGAATTATCGAAATCGAATATGCCCCTTTTTATTAAGTCTGGTAATCTAAGAATTGGGGAACAGACACCCTAATTGACGCGAATCCTAAAGATAGATCTATTGGGCCTAACAAACCCCATCCAAAGTACCGGATGCTTTAGTACTTCGAAATTTATATCATATCCGAAGGGTGTCCCGGAATGATGGGGATATTCTTATATATGCATCTTGTTAATGTCGGTTACCAGGTGTTCACCATATGAATGATTTTTATCTCTATGTATGGGATGTGTATTGAAATATGAAATCTTGTGTTCTATTGTTACGATTTGATATATATAGGTTAAACCTATAACTCACCAACATTTTTGTTGACATTTAAAGCATGTTTATTCTCAGGTGAATACTAAGAGCTTCCGCTGTTGCATACTAAAATAAGGACAAGATTTGGAGTCCATGTTTGTATTATATTGTGTAAAAACTGCATTCAAGAAACTGATTTCGATGTAACATATTTGTATTGTAAACCATTATGTAATGGTCGTGTGTAAACAGGATATTTTAGATTATCATTATTTGATAATCTACGTAAAGCTTTTTAAACCTTTATTTATGAAATAAAGGTTATGGTTTGTTTTAAAAATGAATGCAGTCTTTGAAAAACGTCTCATATAGAGGTCAAAACCTCGCAACGAAATCAATTAATATGGAACGTTTTTAATCAATAAGAACGGGACATTTCAAAAACTGACCAAATCAAAGACACTATACTTTAAGAAACATAAACCCACAAGATTTGGACTCAAACAACATCAAATCTAACCACTTTGACCCAAAATACACACTTTATAAAAACTAACACAAAAATTCAATTTTCTCAATGATTAAAGCATGAAATGCTACAAATCTTACCTTGATAGACTCAGTAAATCTAAAGGAACAAGATAATGTAAAAGATTTGAGCTCAAGAACAAGGATTAGAATTTAGGGTTTTGGTAGTTGAAGAAGATGAAGTACGGGTGTGTTTGTGTGTGAGAAATTTCTGGAAACCAAAAGAAGACTAGTCACTTAAAGTGGGTTAAATCCTACACTGTGCAATACACGGGTATTTATCAGTTATCTGATATCTTTTGTACATCATTTGGCAACCCAAACGAAGTTCAAATTAAATAAACAAACCTGTTCTGTGACCCTTGTCACAAACTGGTCCTAACCACATCATTAAATAATAATAAATATTAAATAAATAAAAATATAAGCATATAATAACACAAAACAAACTTAAGGGCAATCTAGCAATCTTACATCTAGACCCGATTGAGGATGTTACAATCTTAGAGAGAGAAGGAGATTTTAGAGAGAGAGAGAGAGAGAGAGAGAGCTTGGTTTGAGGAAGAAGATGTGTGAATCGGGTCAAGTCGCGAGAGTTAAAGTTGTTCCTTTCGTTCTTGGCTACGTTTTGATTGTTTTGGTAAATTCTAAATCCGAATTTCATTGTTTAAGATTCATGATTGAGTTAGGGTTTGTGTTAATTAGAGTTATAAACCCATTTATTGTGAAATTTAGGGGTTTGGGTAAGATTCATGTAAGTAAGCCTAAATGGGTGACTTAGGGTTTCGATTGATGAAATTGTAAGTTTGGGTCTTGCATGTGTTGGTTAAACCTTAGAACACTTGTGTACTAGTAATTTGGAGTTGTGTTGACTTGATTTTGGGGTGTAAACCCTAATATGGGTCAAAATGGATTTTATGTTGAAATGGGTTAAGTGTTCTTGATTTTTGGTGTTAAATATTGATTTTGAGACACAATCACTAGTTGTTAATGATTGTAGGTGTTTTGGGTGTAATTTGACAAGTCAAAGTGAGCTAAACCTAATTTGGTCAATGGGAAGTCAAACTTTGGTGTCAAGTGATAAATTGGTGATTTTATGACATAATCACTAGTAATGGTGCTTATAGGTCGAACTTGACTTGTTTTAGTGGTTAAGTGCAATTTGGGTCGAGTTGCACTTATGGGTTGGTTTTCTATGACCAAGTACATTAAGTGTTAGTGAGTACTTGTTTGTATGGGTCGAAATTATCACCCGTAGTGGTAATTGGTTTGTGTCCATTAGGTGTTAAATGGGCGGGTGTTTAGTGAGCAAGGTGTGATCCCTCGGCTAAGGGATGTTTGTGTCGGGTTCACTTTTAGAGAATGACTATTTATGTGTATATTGTACCTATGTGTGATATAGGTGGTTACTTGCTCGGATTTGAGGACGGAGATCATGTTATACATGACTTGTGCGGGAATTCCAAGGTAAGTGGAGTAATTATACGTATGTGTATATGGCGTATTTATTTGTGAATGTTATGGTATGAACCTTCGAGCCGGTAGTGCCATAACATGTATGTGACAAGTATCAAAGTGTGAAACATCGAGCCGATAGCACTATCAAATGAGGCATGAACCATCGAGCCGGTAGCGCCGAAGTGTGAACCAAAGAGCCGATAGCACTATAAAATCATGATGTGAACCATCGAGCCGGTAGCATCAAGTGTGAACCATCGAGCCGGTAGCACTATAAAACAAAGTGTGAACCACGAGCCGGTAGCACTATAAAAGAGTATGACTCAAATGCGTATGGTGTGAACCATTGAGCCGGTAGCACCATATCGTTTATGGTTAACCATATGGCGGTTTGTTGATTGTTTAGCATATTTATATATATATATATATATATATATATATATATATATATATATATATATATATATATATATATATATTGTGCTGAGTATATGCTAATGCGGTTTTGTAATATTGCACAACTTGTTAGTATTACGAGTATGATGACATGCTATTTGAGTTACAAGTTTGTATGCGGTATTGTGTAAGTGGTTGCAAGTAAGTAGGTTATATATGTATATGTATAACTATTGCACTCATTAAGCTTTCGCTTACCCTCTTGTTGTTTACCTTTTTGCAGGTATTGTGTTACGAAGCTAACTAGTTGTTAGACTAGATGCTTAGGAGCGCTTGGGCTCGATGGGGTAGCTTTTGGATATATGAATGCGGATTGGGGGATTGGTAGTCCCCGGGATTATGCTCTTGGTATCGGGTTGAGTTGTAGAGTCCTAATCCGTCTAAAGATATAAATGGGTCGAAATCGCTATATTATTGTAAGACGGGTCGTTGTGGGCCCGGTGTAGTAAAACTTGTTTTTATTGTGGAAATATCTTAGTTTTACTTAATATGTCATGTTGTGAAAAGGTTTTCCTTTAAAAGTGTCGGGAAGCGGGTTTTCCGCTCATGTAAGTTGGACCCCGGAGACAGCAAACTTTAGTTCATTTGGACGCCGTCCAGTTCTTCTAGACGCCGTCCAGGTCTTCTTTGCTGGACACCGTCCAGATGTACTGCTTCAGAATTTTTTTTTTTAGTGTGTTTTTGAGATAACGAAGTCGGGTCGTTACAAGTGGTATCAGAGATGGTCTAAGGGAATTAGGTGACCTTGGAATAGGTGCCTAGTCTTATACTTATTGACAGTGGTGTGTTAATTGCGGGACTTGTAGGATTACAGGTCAGATTGAGACTTGTTAGTGCCTTAGAGTATGTGACTAACTAGGACTTGTGCTTGTCCAATGTGGAATTTTGTGGGTCCTTATTTCGTGTGTAAATTAGTGCCTTAGACAGATAGTGCCTAATGTAAGTAGGCGTACTAGGACGTTGCTTTAGTGATAGTCACCTAAGTTATAGGTTGACTTGTTGTTGCGGTGTACTTGTGTACATTTATTATTATATTGTATATTGGTGTATATATACAGGTATCTATTTGTGCGGTGTCCTAGGGACGAATCTATTGGAGAGATTTGGATATTTGGCGGTTGAGTGATCAAGTTCGCGGTAAGGATTTTGGTCTTTCAGGCACTAGGAGTTATCGCATTTTATTTGGTGTGAATGTTGCGTCAGTCCGAGTAAAGTACTTTGCGTGACCATGTGAAAATGGTAAGGTACACATTTGTAATAGTGACCGATCACCATTATTACGAAAGTGTATCTTGACATCAAGCATGACATGACGAGTACCGAATGGAGGAAGCGTGGCATGGTTGGGGTAGATACCGGATGAATTAGGAATCTTTTATTGGTTCCTAGGATATAGTTGTCTCGAGTGATGTGCTTGTTGTCACATCGGGTTCTATTTTAGTCGGGAAGTGTTACGGTGGATTCGGTTAGTTAAGGTGAGTGAGGAAACTCACGAGTTCGGTGCGTACTTAGTCACCCTAAGTAGTGGGTGCACTATTGAGATTGACATTAGTTGTAGTTACCCATCGTAACTAGGATGACCGATTAATATGTGTGTGTGTGTGTGTGTGCCCGCGCATCGAGGACTTGAATTCCGTAATAGGATGCAACAAGTCTAATGATTGTGGTATTGGGTTACACTCGGTAAAGTGTGTGGTTAGAGAATCGTGTTAGGATTCTTGTTGTAAGTCGCCTTGGAATTGGCGAATTGAGTAGTCTTTGGGTCATTAAACTCATGGGAGTGGGACCTGTATGACGGAGATTGCATTAGTATGTTAGCGTGTTGTGGATTATAGGGTAGCATTCCTAACGGAATATCCCTTGTAGTGGTGGATGTGTCGATGTGCGGAAGGGTGTAAGACTTGGTGTTTTCAAGCATCTCTTTAGTGTTAGATGAAAGGTTTCATGAGGCTATATCGATTGGCCTTGTGGAAATTGCGGGTAGCGTGTGATCGGTAGAAACTTTCGATAAGACAATAAACCGTAAGGTTTGTCTGGTAGGTATGACTTCGGGTCATTAATATGGAGAGATGGGTGACATCGGTTGTATGGAACCTGAAGATCAAGTTTCTAAATTTCGGTAGATTATGATGGGAGTCTGCATGACACTGCGTCATGTGCCCCCTTTATACCTGCTAAGTATAATGTTCAACTCTGGGGATGGTGTGATCACTTTGTGCTTAGGGTTCCCGTGAGATACCCTTGGAAGCAGCAGAGATTACAATAGTGATCGACTGGTGATAGTAATTCGACGGTTGCGAAAGTCGAAGTCTAAGAGCATTATGGTAAACTGATGTGCGAAAAGTGGTATATGAATTGTTGTATGAAAAATACCGGTTTTAAAGATTACACACACTAACGGGCAGTGTACCCGATCGTGTAGTAGTATAGATAATGGTAAAATCCGTGTATCGTTCCAAGGACAGTTATATGTGCAAATTAAGATTGTATAAACTAAATTGTGATTAAGCTAAAATAAATGAAATCAAACAAGTACAAGATATTGGGTTGCCCTTTAACGATGGGAAAATCAATAAAGGAATATGTTTAAAGACAATATTTTTGGTATTTTAGGTTTATGAAGATGAAAGATAGTTTTTATATCAAATTAAACAAATATGCTCGTCTAGACTTTTTACCCTCGATTGTTGATTGTTGTTTTAGGATTAAGACCGGGTTGATTGACTATGCACGAGAACTAATTAATCGGTTTACCAAGAGTAGTCTTGCGCAAATACTCAAACGGGATTACACGACGCAAGTGATGTTCTTGTCATCTAAGACCTCCTATTTGTAATCAATTAATTCAACTAGTCTAAAGACTTGAATGATGATCATGCCAATGATGTGTTGATCATGATCCACTCCTATGTCAACTAATGGTTTAGCTTAGTTCATTCCTTTGGTCCAGTTAAATGCTCAATTCACCCAACCCAAGTAATCAATTAAGTGTAGTAATAGGATCCCTATAAACGTCACTAGATAAGGCAAATTTCTAACACCTATTAGCTATATGGAATTGAGTAGTGAAAATATGTATAACAGATTCTAGGGAATTGATCGTTTACCTAGACAACTACACATATCAAATAAGCTATCCGAAAGTATCTACAAGAGTCGTTCTTACATTCCTATATAGATTAATCGTTTGGACGCAACTTACCCCTTTTGGTAAAAGACGGGCAAACACTTGTCACTAGGTGCAAATCAATATACTAAATCAACAAGATGGTGTTTCTTAGTTGAACAAGTATACTAACTAATTGAATCGAAAAGATTAAACTTAACAAGAATGGTTCTTGTATTCAAACATCAAACTATCATACATAAGAACAATCAATCAACCAAATTAACAATCAACATCTCGGTTATTAATCTAGACAAGCATAAAAAGAACTAGCTAACAATCATATTTAAAGACAATAACAAACTGGAAATAAAGATAGAATTCATTGTGATAACAAGAATCGACCTTTGATATGAATCTTGGATGATGATCCTGATGATTCTTGAATCCGGATTGAAATGATGGATTAGGTGATCCTGGATTACTCCAAGGATCACCTTGAATCGTAACCTCTGCCTCTAAAAATGACTGTGTAATGGTGTCTTAGAATGAAGCTGGAAAGGGCCTTAAAAAGGAAGAATATAGCTGAAAAAGCAAGCGTGTGCGGCGCGCACAGTAGGTGCGCGGGGCGCACTAGCCACCTACCACCTTTTACTTTACAGCTCGATTACACGTCTCAGATCTACTTTACAGATGAAAAAGGGGTCGTGCGAGGAGGACGTGCGCGGTGCGCACTGTAGTGCGCGACGCGCTCTGTTGAACTTGCGCGGGGCGCTCTCTGGTTTCCATTTTACTTAAATGTTCTGATCAAATGTTGGAGTGCGCGGTGGTGTGCGCGGTCAGTGCGCGGTGCGCACTGTAGCTTTCAGTTTTCTGTTTCTTCGTTTCTTGTTCTGGTTTTGATCTTTGAGTTGTTTCATTCATTATCTTCAACATTTCTTCAAGTATACAATGATTCTATGCTTAATTACAATACAACGGAATATAAATGGATATATTACAAATTCGTATGAAATAAACGACGATATGACTTGATATTGCGACTAATGATATGTCTATTTTGAGCAATATCAAAATCCCCCACACTTAACTCTTGCTTGTCCTCAAGCAAGTCTTGTTCTAATTATACGAATACAAAACACAAAAATAGAATACACTCATTTATTAGAGAACACAATAATAGGAATCACACTCACACCATATAGTACACAAGTTTACATGTAACACTCTAGGCAAATCCCACATTGCCCACGAACATGAGTGATCATGGGATTATAAGGTAATACTCACGCTTAAATGACACAACGCGTTTTGGGACCACAGGCAGAGCGGGTGTGCGAGTACGTTGTAGTTAAGCATGCTCGGGCAAGAGCACTACTAGGATGGGTGACCTCCTGGGAAAGTACTTCTCGTGTGTGGTCGCCAAGAAAAAGCCGTGCGCCTACGGGCAAAGCGGACAATATTGTGGTCATGTTAAGCTGGGGTGTTACAGAATGGTATCAGAGCCACTCATGTGCCGTTGGGGGTGGTGGGGAAAACCTCATCGAGGACGATGAGTCCCTAAGGGGGGGTGAATGTAACACTCTAGGCAAATCCCACATTGCCCACGAACATGAGTGATCATGGGATTATAAGGTAATACTCACGCTTAAATGACACAACGCGTTTTGGGACCACAGGCAGAGCGGGTGTGCGAGTACGTTGTAGTTAAGCGTGCTCGGGCAAGAGCACTACTAGGATGGGTGACCTCTTGGAAAAGTGCTTCTCGTGTGTGGTCGCCAAGAAAAAGCCGTGCGCCTACGGGCAAAGCGGACAATATTGTGGTCATGTTAAGCTGGGGTGTTACATTACACTAGTCACACAAAACACACACATTCTTTTGGAACACAAAACTCACGCTATATAAGACACACGCACACATTTGGAGTAATCGGGAGAAGTGAACTTCGTTGCAAGTTCTGAAAAATTTGGATCCTTAGGGAAAATTGGATCTTTAGAAAAACGTTTTAAGATTTTGAAAATGTCATGCTAGTTTTTACACTAGACACATTTTCCGGTTTTAACCTCAAATTCCGGTTGAGGGTAACTGAAAACCGAAGTCTCAGTCGGCGATTAGCAAGCTATCCGCCCCCATGATTGTAGTATCATGGAACTCTTAACCGGGCGCCCCCTGACGCGATATAAATATCGGTCTTTCATGACAATTTGTACATTTTAGATCAAGGGTTAAAACTGCGAAGACTAAGCTATCGCGTGGGACAGATCCTGCTCCAGCTTATGCACCGTAATCGGTCTTGCACTGGATAGCGACTTGGATTTACCCTACCAAGTTTATTTTCGGGTTTGAAAGTTGAAGACTTTCTCTTCCTACTGTACCTTTATATCGTGATATGATATTGGTATGAAATGACATAGTTTAGGAAGTATGCTATATCAAGTAAGGCAAGAATTCGGAAGACTTTACTTCCTTCAAGGATGAACTAGATAATCCTTTAGGTTTAGTGACATTATTCTTTTTCCTTTCAAGCCAAAAGTACTTTAAACATTTTTCTTAGCAAAATTTGGTGATAGTAATTCGAAAAGATTGGTAAAATCCCCCACACTTGGCTTTTTCGTTAAGACTTTTAGTTCAAAAATTTTAAAATTTCCCATTAAATTACAAAAATAAGCCAAGTTGAATACCGTTTGAATACCCCGCGAGAATTTATACCATCCCCCCACACTTAAGATTAAGTAATGCCCTCATTACTTAAAATCAGTAAAATTTAAATTCGAGAGGACAATAGTGAGAAAAAGGAGTTCGAAAAACCTAGGTTCAAAAACCGGAGATCGTGAAATATAGGTGAGCGGTGGCACATCCTTCAGTCCTTGATCTTCATCACACAAATTCTAATTTGATAGGTACCTTGCTGAATTTTAATGCTAGTGTCACTAAAACCTTGAAAAACCTCGTGCACTTTTATTAACGCATCATGCACTCGACTCGACCCCAGAATTTAATGCCTAGTGGGGTTAAAACTCCCACACTTTATCGGACGAGACATGAAGTCGGTGGAAAAAGTTCCACGAATCAAAATAGTGAGCCAATCATTTACACCTCGGGTGGTGTATATTATATGTGATAAATCCTTTTTCAGTTTCCCGAAAAAGGATGACCTAACCCGAGGGTTAACATACGACTCCTCTCCATGTGCGACTTTCTGTAAAACTTTTATTCTTATTGGTGGATCTTGGTCAAATGGGTCTTTAAAGATTTTCTTCCCCAAATTGACATCCTCTGGAATAAGCATGGACCCGCTGTGAATCTCAACTATTGAGCGGGGCTCAATTTCCAGCTTCAATTCCTTTAATTCTTCAGTTGTAGGTTCATAACCATTAGCCATGAGAACGAGTAGCAAACCGTCTTCCTCCTTTAACACAATCTCATCTATATAACTAGAAGAGTAAGAATGTAACTCGGGGAAATCCTGCAAAAGCTCAGAAAGTGGATCTAAACGAGTACATTTTTCAACAACCAGTTCGTCTTGCAAAATAGATTGTGAAGTTACAAATTGTGGAGCTAGACTGGATTCTGTCACATTTGGAAACAGAATCAACGGTGAATAATGATCGGTAGCAAGTTGCATAGTGGGTAGGGGACTCGAATGTTTTACGTTCGGATTCATGCAACATTGCCAAGACCCATAAAAACACGGGCAGAAACCTTCGACTATCATCCTTTCTTTCATAGACATGTTTTTAGTGTTAACCACAACTTCATTTTCTTCTTTCTCTTGGTACCCCTCATTGGTAACACTAGGAGATAAATATAATTCGATTAGTTTCCTCCGTTCTACTCTCATTCTCTCACCCATTGTCATATTCCTATAGTCAACCATTTTCCTGCAACTGACAAAAACTAGAAAAGAATAAAAGCACCGACACTAAACAGTGAAAGAAAAAAAATAATAATAAAAATTCTACAAAAAAAAAAATGATAAAATCTAAAAAATAATAATCACAACTTAGTCAACAATTCTTATCTTGACACAACTGTCCCCGGCAGCGGCGCCAAAAACTTGATGTGCGAAAAGTGGTATATGAATTGTTGTATGGAAAATACCGGTTTTAAAGATTACACACACTAACGGGCAGTGTACCCGATCGTGTAGTAGTATAGATAATGGTAAAATCCGTGTATCGTTCCAAGGACAGTTATATGTGGAAATTAAGATTGTATAAACTAAATTGTGATTAAGCTAAAATAAATGAAATCAAACAAGTACAAGATATTGGGTTGCCCTTTAACGATGGGCAAATCAATAAAGGAATAAGTTTAAAGACAATATTTTTGGTATTTTAGGTTTATGAAGATGAAAGATAATTTTTATATCAAATTAAACAAATATGCTCGTCTAGACTTTTTACCCTCGATTGTTGATTGTTGTTTTAGGATTAAGACCGGATTGATTGACTATGCATGAGAACTAATTAATCGGTTTACCAAGAGTAGTCTTGCACAAACACTCAAATGGGATTACACGACGCAAGTGATGTTCTTGTCATCTAAGACCTCCTATTTGTAATCAATTAATTCAACTAGTCTAAAGACTTGAATGATGATCATGCCAATGATGTGTTGATCATGATCCACTCCTATGTCAACTAATGGTTTAGCTTAGTTCATTCCCTTAGTCCAGTTAAATGTTCAATTCACCCAACCCAAGTAATCAATTAAGTGTAGTAATAGGATCCCTATAAATGTCACTAGATAAGGCAAATTTCTAACACCTATTAGCTATATAGAATTGAGTAGTGAAAATATGTATTACAGATTCTAGGGAATTGATCGTTTACCTAGACAACTACACATATCAAATAAGCTATCCGAAAGTATCTACAAGAGTCGTTCTTACATTCCTATATAGATTAATCGTTTGGACGCAACTTACCCCTTTTGGTAAAAGACGGGCAAACACTTGTCACTAGGTGCAAATCAATATACTAAATCAACAAGGTGGTGTTTCTTAGTTGAACAAGTATACTAACTAATTGAATCAAAAAGATTAAACTTAACAAGAATGGTTCTTGTATTAAAACATCAAACTATCATACATAAGAACAATCAATCAACCAAAGTAACAATTAACATCTCGGTTATTAATCTAGACAAGCATAAAAAGAACTAGCTAACAATCATATTTAAAGACAATAACAAACTGGAAATAAATATAGAATTCATTGTGATAACAAGAATCGACCTTTGATATGAATCTTGGATGATGATCCTGATGATTCTTGAATCCGGATTGAAATGATGGATTAGGTGATCCTGGATTACTCCAAGGATCACCTTGAATCATAACCTCTGCCTCTAAAAATGACTGTGTAATGGTGTCTTAGAATGAAGCTGGAAAGGGCCTTAAAAAGGAAGAATATAGCTGAAAAAGCAAGCGTGCGCAGCGCGCACAGTAGGTGTGTGGGGCACACTAGCTACCTACCACCTTTTACTTTACAGCTCGATTACACGTCTCAGATCTACTTTATAGACGAAAAAGGGGTCGTGCGCGGAGGACGTGCGCGGTGCGCACTGTAGTGCGCGGGGCGCTCTGTTGAACTTGCGCGGGGCGCTCTCTGGTTTCCATTTTACTTAAATGTTCTGATCAAATGTTGGAGTGCGCGGTGGTGTGCGCGGTCAGTGCGCGGTGCGCACTGTAGCTTTCAGTTTTTTGTTTCTTCGTTTCTTGTTCTGGTTTTGATCTTTGAGTTGTTTCATTCATTATCTTCAACATTTCTTCAAGTATACAATGATTCTATGCTTAATTACAATACAACAGAATATAAATGGATATATTACAAATTCGTATGAAATAAACGACGATATGACTTGATATTGCGACTAATGATATGTCTATTTTGAGCAATATCATAAACACTTCTTATGAAGTGAGGGATGAGCGAATCTTGTTGCTCTTAAGTGTTAGACGGGTAAAGATGACCGGTGAACCTGTGATAGACTTAATGGTCGGTTAGGCCTAAGGTTATGATGAAGTGTTGATATTGTGGTCAACGTAATTATTGTATCGGATTGGTCACTCTTCTCCATGAGAGTGAGCAATTGCGAATAATGGTTCATTGAGTGGAAGGTCAGGTGATCTCGATTGAGATGCACGAATAATTAAGCGGAGAGGCATATGCCAAGGCTTAGAGGCGTATGTGGGACTTCGGTGGAGTTCGCTTTGCGAACGTTGAAGAGCTGTTAATTGTGATTTGTGGTATGAAGTTGCGATATGGTCTCGTGTACGACATCTCAAGTGATTGTGTATGTCGGCTCTGAGAGCCTGAAGTGAAATTACAATGATTTGGTGTTTATGACCAACGATGAGAATGGCCGTGTGTTTCGTGAAATGATAATTCCGGAGGATGTTATCATCTTGGCGGTGAGAATGGGGAGCCAAATTCTAAGTGGGGGAGTTTTTACTGCCGCCCGAGGAAGCTCCTGTGGTATTATGTTTAGTTAAGTGTCAGAGTGTACCGTGCTAAGCCTCGATAGGTATTCGGAGTTCCTAACGAGGAAGAGTGACGGGTTGTTGATGTCGACTCGAGATCGTGCATTACGATTGTGAGTTACAATTCTGGAATGTTATCCATGAAGCTTCTGATGATGGGGTGAAAGGAAGTGTAAGACTTCTTATGTAAGGTGGTCTTGTAGTACCAAAGTACGGTATGAGACCAAGTATGCAGTTTAAGACCACAGAAGTGAGAAAATGAAGCGGTCATTGCGGGTGCTCTCGTAGTGAAAATCTGGGTTGTCGTGAAACTCGGATAGGATTATGGAATGGGAACGAGTTCAATATCGTGCTAAATACTATATTTTCCCTGTCGGGAAAAATGATCTTGGAAATTGTCAGTAGATTATTCCACTTTACGGATGATTGTGAAGCGGGGGGTGTAGATTCTGATTGTCTCACATCGAGACACGCGGATGTTGTTTGTTTGCGAGAGTGTGTTCCCTAGTGATGCGACCGTTAGTTGCATTGAAATGTCGAGACCATCCTTAACGGACGGTCTAGGTAGGAAAGTTCACCCGGCGTTGGTGAATATTTTGTAGGTCGTGTGGCGAGTTGCGGAATTTCGTGATGATAATTCGCCGTTGATGGGATTCTAGTATACGAATATTCTTCATGCTAGTACTTGGAAGCCGTATTATATGAATGTGTTGTAGGGTTTAGGAGAGAAACTCTGTGACAAAGTGTTGATGTTTCGTCTAACTTGTAGTGTATTACCGTCGTCCTGGACTAATCCAGTGACGGATGGTCATGTGCGGATCGATTAATGGGAAAGTGGTGCTCCTAAGTGATTATTTTGGGGTTACCGAAATTTCTTCGTTGAAGGAATGACCCAGTTGTGGAGCCGGAGGAAGTTGGTTCTTGATTCGGAGAACATTCATGATTGACCGGTTGGGTGATGTAGTTATTGATGTAGCTTGTTGTGAGTTGTAGCCGAGAGGACTTGAAGAGATAGTGGTGTTTTTCATATTTTCCTAAGCGGGAATTCTGGACTTCGAGAGTATGAGATATCGCTTGTTGCGGTAGTGCACGCTAGTGATTGTTAGTGTGTGGAGAGATCTTCTGATTTGCAGAAAATGTTATGGATGCCGGGCTTGGTTGTGCTTCGTAGGATCGTGAGGCGTGACAACGATGGTTGTCGGTGAATTGTTCTACTTTTAGGAAGATTGTGAAGCACGGTTGTTGTAATATGATGCTTTAGTGTACGAAGTGAGATTTCAAATGCGTGATTACTACATGTGTGACTCCGTGTTGGAAGCGAAAATGTTCGAGGGAGAAGTGCTTAACTTCTAGTGTAGGTGCGGATCACGAGGACGTGATCCAATTTAAGTGGGAGAGAGTTGTAAGATCTTGAAATTTTATGCATTGGAAAGTGTTCCTGAAAGTGTCAGCAAATGTGTGCATCAGAAAGTGCCACTAAAAGTCTACCTATCACTTATGCATTTTCAGAATTTACATCAAAATCAGACTCAGACAAGTTTAGTCCCTGAAAGAAGTTGCTGTTTCAGTTCAGCCTTAGTTCAGTGGGACGCCGTCCACCAATGAAGGATGGGACACCATCCAACCATTTTGGACGCCGTCCAAATAGTCTGACGGGCCAGCTGTTAGAATTTTAATAAATTAAAAGGGGTATTTGTGTCTTTTCACATGTGGACGGATTTGTAGCCTTAATATCAGTTTTAGATCCTATTTTGGATCATTTTGACATCCATACATCTCTCTCATCTTATCTTAGAGAGAGAAGGAGATTTTAGAGAGAGATAGAGAGCTTGGTTTGAGGAAGAAGATGTGTGAATCGGGTCAAGTCGCGAGAGTTAAAGTTGTTCCTTTCGTTCTCGGCTATGTTTTGATTGTTATGGTAAATTCTAAATCCGAATTTCATTGTTTAAGATTCATGATTGAGTTAGGGTTTGTGTTAATTAGAGTTATAAACCCATTTATTGTGAAATTTGGGGGTTTTGGGTAAGATTCATGTAAGTAAGCCTAAATGGGTGACTTAGGGTTTCGATTGATGAAATTGTAAGTTTGGATCTTGCATGTGTTGGTTAAACCTTAGAACACTTGTGTACTAGTAATTTGGTTAAACCTTAGAACACTTGCATGTGATCCCTCGGCTAAGGGATGTTTGTGTCGGGTTCTCTTTTAGAGAATGACTATTTATGTGTATATTGTACCTATGTGTGTTATAGGTGGTTACTTGCTCGGATTTGAGGACGGAGATCATGTTATACATGACTTGTGCGGGCATTCCAAGGTGAGTGGAGTAATTATACATATGTGTAAATGGCATATTTATTTGTGAATGTTATGGTATGAACCATCGAGCCGGTAGTGCCATAACATGTATGTGACAAGTGTCAAAGTGTGAACCATCGAGCCGGTAGCACTATAAAATGAGGCGTGAACCATCGAGCCGGTAGCGCCGAATTGTGAACCAAAGAGCCGGTAGCCCTATAAAATCATGATGTGAACCATCGAACCGGTAGCATCAAGTGTGAACCATCGAGCCGGTAGCACTATAAAACAAAGTGTGAACCACGAGCCGGTAGCATTATAAAAGAGTATGACTCAAATGCGTATGGTGTGAACCATCGAGCCGGTAGCACCATAGCGTTTATGGTTAACCATATGGGGGGTTTGTTGATTATTTAGCATATTATATATATATATATATATATATATATATATATATATATATATATATATATATATATATATATATATATATATATATATATATATATATATATATATTGTGCTGAGTATATGCTAATGCGGTTTTGTGATATTGCACAACTTGTTAGTATTACGAGTATGATGACATGCTATTTGAGTTACAAGTTTGTATGTTGTATTGTGTAAGTGGTTGCAAGTAAGTAGGTTATATATGTATATGTATAACTATTGCACTCACTAAGCTTTAGCTTACCCTCTCGTTGTTTACCTTTTTACAGGTATTGTGTTACGAAGCTAACTAGTTGTTAGACTAGATGCTTACGAGCGCTTGGGCTCGATGGGGGTAGCTTTTGGATATATGAATGCGGATTGGGGGATTGGTAGTCCCCGGGATTATGCTCTTGGTATCGGGTTGAGTTATAGAGTCCTAATCCGTCTAAAGATATAAATGGGTCGAAATCGCTATATTATTGTAAGACGGGTCGTTGTGGGCCCGGTGTAGTAAAACTTGTTTTTATTGTGAAAATATCTTAGTTTTACTTAATATGTCATGTTGTGAAAAAGTTTTCGTTTAAAAGTGTCGGGAAGCGGGTTTTTCGCTCATGTAAGTTGGACCTCGGAGAGAGCAAACTTTAGTTCATTTGGACGCTGTCCAGGTCTTCTTTGCTGGACGCCGTCCAGATGTACTGCTTCAAAATTTTTTTTTTAGTGTGTTTTTGAGATAACGAAGTCGGGTCGTTACATGTTCAAATAAATTTTAAGGAAATTAATAATTGTTAAAGGAGCTAGGATTAACATGTATTAAGTATACATAGAGCGGTACTAATAATAGAAATTATTGTAGAACAACCCACAGAGTCTCGGAATCTATTTCTTTTCTTTATTCAAGTGTCCAGAATTGGTGCTAAAAGAATTGGAACATTTACGATATTCATTCTTTTGGGGCTGCAATGATAATAACAAAAAGATGGCTTGGGTTCAATGGAAAAGGGTTCTTTTTAAAATGGAAGATGGAGGGTTAAGTATTGGAAGTTTAAAAGCGTATAACATTGCAATTATTTAGAAATGGATGTGGTGGTTTAAAACTAATTCTGACTCTCTTTGGTCTCGAGTTATTCGGTCTATTTATGGAGTTGATGTTGATATTGATACTCTGCAGAACCGTCATAATACTGTTTGGTGTAATATGTTAAAAGTTTTCGATACAGCTCTTGAACAGTAGTAGTGTACAGAGCATCCTATTCGTGTAGAAATTGGGAATGGACATGATGTCAAATTCGGATTGGCCGGAGGTCCACTCGGAAGCAATCTCTCTATCCGTCAAATAGAGAAAGGGATGACTTTCTCTACTTTTGAGAGTGTTTCACTCTGAGTGGAGAAATGACTTGTCTTTATTCTCGGATAGGGAAATGATTGTCTACATCTCACCTCCCTCATACACCACTTATGTGGTATTGAGTTTTGTTGTTGTTGTTGTTGTTGTTGTTGTTGTTGTATTATTTGGATTCGGATAAGGAATGCTCAGTTAAATATCGTTTGGTCAACGGTGAATGGCAATGGAGTTGGAGAGAAGGTGAATTAAGGGGAAGAAGTTTATCAGCTTTAAATGCACTCATAGAATATGTTGGGGCTGTACAACTCACGCATCATCCAGATTTGTTCAAATGGGTTGATTCTAACGATGGTGTATATTCTTTTAAGGAGTCCAAGCAGCTTATTGATCGTAAACTTCATCTTACGAACCAACTGTACACGAGATGGAACAAAATTTTATCGAAGAAAGTTAATACTTTCGCTTGAAGTGCATCGCTTGATAGACTTCCCACACGAGTTAATCTTTCAAGTAAAGGTATGGATATTGCTTCTATAAGATATCCAGTGTGTTTAAATTACATGGAATCTTTGGAACATATATTGTTTAGGTGCTCTTTGGCAAAGGATCTTAGGCGCAAGATTGCTATATGGATGAATTATCATGTTCCTGAGTTAAATAATTGGAAAGATTGATTGGGTTGGTTTTATGGCATTTCAGCTTCGGTTTCCTTCAAAAACACGGTGTATGTGATAATGGTTACAATGTTTTAGATCACTTGGAGATTCCGGAATGATGTTGCCTTCTCGGTGAAAAAGTTAAAGCAAGGTGATTAGTATGATCTTATTAGAAGTATTTCTTTTTCATCGTTGTCATCTAGATGTAATCTCAATATGTCTTGGAACAATTGGAAAATCATGCCATTGTAATGTTGCTTTTGTTTTGCTTCTAGTTCCTTGTTAGAAGTTTTATTAATATAAGTATATCGTCGTTAAAAAAAATGGAGTAAAAGGTAGAGAATTCTGTTATTAAAAAGAGTGTTTATAACTCGAGAGACAAAACCAGATAGAGTATAATTAGTTGTGGATCTTTAAGGGGCAAGAGGAAAAGTCGGATGATAATTCCAAGGAATTCTCTCATGGATTGGCGGATCAGGGCTTGATCCCTCCTTGTTCTCCAGGATCGATTATCAATGGCGGTTCGGACATTATTTCTGACGTTGTTGAAGTGGATCGGAACTTTGGCATATTTTACGGTTTTAAGAAGGAAGGTTTGCTCCTTCCTCTCGTGCCCGGTATTAGAATTGGTAGCTCTTCGGCAAAAGGTTTCATCATATGCGATTGAAAATCGGGGGCAAGAAATTTATTCGATTAAAGGTTGACTGTGTGGTTGTTAAGCTGATTATAAAGACACGAAAAGATAAAGCAGTTTTCTGGTTGTTTATGATTGGTTTTGTTTGTTTTTGTGTTGTTTGTCATTTCTTGGTTAGATTTGGTTTGTTGTATTTGTTCTTGTATTTGATTGTGTTATGGAATATTTTAGTGATCTGGTTGCTCAAGATTCGGGCTTAGTTAGCTTTTTTTAGTGATAGGGATCGTTTACTGCTTCCTAGCCTTGAAATAATTTTGGTTCGATTGTATGTTTGTTCATCGTTTTTATCTATTGATAAAAAATTTTGTTTTAATGTTATCGTTAATTTAGAAATAAATAAATAAATAAATAAATAATAAAAAAAAATTTGCTTTTCAAAAATGTGAGCAAGTAGTATATTTATTGTTGATTTTTAGAAGATCAAAGATAAACTTGTAGCGACCCGACAAAATCGTCATTGACGGTGCCGTCTACTTAGGTCCCGTTACGTGGTCATAAGTCTTTAAAATGACGTTTGACCGAAAATATGTCGCATTCATTTCAAATGTAAAGATGTTTCAAAGTTTACATGGTAGTTCAACAACTAGTTACGTTACACATTTTAAGTACAAATGAAACCTATGCGACACGATTTAAAGTAAAGTCAAAAGACGCTCCATGTATGCATGTATACTCGACATCTAAGCAAGTATCAAAATAGAGTGCGGAAGCATGTATCACTTAGCGTTCAAGGACCTGAGAAAAACATATAGAAAACTGTCAACGAAAACGTTGGTGAAATCATAGGTGTTGTAATAAACGTTGTTTTTGAACCACAAGATTTAATATAGTTGATTTTCCAAATCGTTTGCATTCCAAAAATACGTTCGCGAGCACCCAATTATCAAGACTTTACTGTTTGGTACCATGTTACGTAGTTTTAGAACATACACTAAAATCGAAAATATATTTCATCCCTGACGGTAGCGAACCGTCTGAATGAGGGCACGTCTAGCCCGCATGGATCCACACAACGTAAGTTCACGCTCACACTTACACCCTGCAAGTGTAACTAATGATAATTGAATTGAGGATTTTTGTTCAAACTCGCTGTGGAATGTTTGTTTTCGTACTTGTGTTCAAAGCATAAAAGTAAGTAGTACAAGATGTAACAAAGTATATGTTTCTCAGCTCACGATTTAAAAGTATAAATGTTGTTGAAAAGGTGGGACTATAATCTCACCTTGAGTGCAAGAGTAAATAAGGTACTTCACAAAGTAACGTGTGCAAGAACGAATGCTAGTCTTGACCTAAACAAATAGGTTGTATCAATATCGGTAAACACGGTCGGTCAAAGTGTTCAATTAGTCATATGGCTCGTTACGACTCAATTAATGTAGCATGTGAATCAAATTGTCAAGTTTCATGCAAGATTCAAGTATAAAAGCATGTTAGAACGATTGCATAAGTATTCAGTTAAGTTTGGATAAAAGTCAACTTTGGTCAAGTCAAAGTCAACACGTTCGGGTCGGGTCTCGAATAATTTTTCTGAGTTTTAAAATCATATATGAGCATGTTAGAATAAGTTACATGTTAATCGGAGGTGCGTAGCATAGTTGGAATTAAATGTAAGTTGCAAATTTGGACAGCCATTTTTCAAAGCGTTAAGCCGCGCCGCGGTTGGCACCTGATCAAAATTCTGGCAATTTTTCAAGTGTCATAACGAGCCAAACTTCAAACAAACATAATTAATGACCCGTAAACATTTAAAACACGCATCCTATATAGTTTGAAAGGTAATTTAACGAAGAACACAACTAAACGTATTTCATTGACCAAAAATGCCATTTACAATAATCAAAACCAAATTGAAGGTTCAATTAATGCTCATCATAAATGCTTTCAAGTTCATAAATACATTTGGTGATTCGGGAATTAAATGTACACATATAATACGCCGTTTCGTAGTTAATTACGCATACAATACAACTAAATACTTACAAACAACATTGCAAGTCATTTAATGCATCCAAAGTTCATTTTACTTCTGTCAAACCCTAACTCAAAATCATAAATTTAGCAATTATGTTTATGGAGTCTTTCTAAGTCAACCTACACATCAAATTGAAGCTAGTGATGCTAGTAATACATTTAATACATGAACTTTTAACATTTAACAACATTTAAGCAACCAAATCTCAAGATCAAACACACCAAGTTTCAAGTTCATGCTAGTTACTTAAAATAACAAGGTCGAGCATATAATTCACATATTCGTGTTAGCCTTAAGCCATAGACACTAATTAACACTTTTATAAGTTAAAAACAAAAAAGAACACAAAATCTAGTGTTTTTAGAAAATTATCCAAATGCAATAAAGTTGGTATGGATTTGAAGAGGAAGATGCAAGAATTCCAAATATGTAATTTATTTGAATTGATGCTTGCTAGATCTTGAATAGGTGATGAATCTTGTTGAGTGAGTTGAGAGAAAATGGAAGTATCAGAAGTTAGAAAAGGGAGGTGAATGGATGAGTGGAGGAGAAGGGTTTGACTAGTTGACCTAGTCAAACCTTTTGTCCTTTGACAAGTTTAGTCCCTCAAGTTTCAAAGCGGGTGCGTGAATTACCTAAACGAGATAATTTAAAACGCGTTTTAATGGAAGATGTTATAATTATATAACGAACTTTAAAATAGTATAGCGGAAGGTAAACGGAAAAAGGCGGGATGTTACAAAACTCGGATTTAATTTTATCGTAGAAGTTGTCAATTGAGATGTTCTATAGATGTTATATGGTGTTGATAAGAGTAGAGTTGGCACCCACGAGCAACGAGCACGGATCTTTAATACTCGCGATTTGTCTGTCAAAATTTTGTCTTTACAACATTTTTAAGGGATACTAATAATTTTATATATTACATTAGAAAACAACTTTGAAGAATATGGTTATAAGTTTGTATTTTTTTTTTTTTTTTTTTTTTTTTTTTTGAAAAGCAAAACAATATATTAATCACGAAACATTTACAAGGTTCTTGAGCCTAACGGCCCAAACAATAATACAAGCCCGGCATGCTGCAAAGTAAGCAACCAAACCTAAAGCTAAACTCAATATACATTCACGACAATACCATCTAATTTAGGTACGTGGTAGGATTACACAACCAAGTTAACCAATCGAATTTTCGACCTCGAGATCTATGAGAAAACCATTCAAAAGATTTTACTTGAATCTCGTTTATTGCCACCGGAATGCACCAACCTTTTCCTCGAAAAACAACATTGTTTCTATTTACCCAAATAAGATAAGAACCAACCCACACGACCGCTTGCCACACGCACTTCCCATTTTCCATCAAGTTAGTTGGCCCATTCCCATGTAGGATTTCATTCATACTAAGGTTGGGCATTAAGCCAAAACCCCACCATGAAAAAACCCGGTTCCAAATATCCATAGACTTATTGCAAAAAATTAGTGAATGTTCAACGGTCTCGATGTCACCATCACATAACGGGCAACGAACGGTGTCTAAGTCTATACCTCACTTATCTAGTTCATTCCTAACGGGTAGTCATTTTTGAGTAGCCCTCCAAACAAACATTTCTATTTTCTTTGGGATTAATTTATTGCGCATAGTTTCATACGAGGAGGAGTTACCCGAATAAAAATGAACATAAATAATTGAAGTAATACTTTTAATTGAAAAGTTACCGTTAGATGTGAGTGACCATTTCCATTCGTCTTTCTTGTCCCGATCAAATTTGTAGTCGCCGATAATTTTTTCAAGTTCAGCCAACTCACCCGTAGCTCGTCCCCTAGGTTCATGGGCCCAGCCCGCCTTGAATTTTGGCCCAGTAACAGCCACTCGAATCTGTCCAAAACCGATGCCTGATCATCCGTGTCTAGTCTGTGAAGTCTCGAAAAAATTGTGCTTAGTCGACCTTTGCACGTCCAATTCTCGTTCCAAAAGCTTGTTGAAGAACCATCACCAACTTTCTTGTAAAAGGAATCCCGAAATGGAATTCCCATCTCGGTAATCTCAAAACCTGTCAAAAGGATATCATGCCAAACACTCGGATTTAGGGATCGAATTTCTCCAACCCCTAAATCCAAGCCACCATTTTGCCCATAAATGCTACGAATAATATTGCACCAAAGGGAGTTGGTTTCGGTTAAGAACCTCCACCACCATTTTCCCAAAAGAGCCAAGTTTTTGTGTTTTAGAAGTCCCAAATTTAGCCCGCCCGATTCGTAAGGTGAAACAACTTTTTCCCATTTAACCCACGAGATTTTGTGACTCGTATCCGACCCGCCCCAAAAAAACACTCGTCTCACATTCTCCAATATCTTTAACACACACTTTGGAGCACAAAAAAGAGAGAAATAATACAAGGGAAGACTATTTAGGATCGATTTGATTAGCACAATTCTTCCTCCGGATGACAACGATCTCATTTTCCAACTCGAAAGCCTTGCTTTAATTTTCTCAACAATGGTATCTCAATTTTTTTGTTTTGACATTTTCTCACCAGTTGGTAACCCTAAATATGTAAAAGGAAAGCTACCAACTTTACAATTCAATCGACTTGCCACATGGTTGATTTCATCCAAATTAACCCCAATACCGTAGAGGCAACTTTTATTAAAATTCAATTTTAAACCGGGTGCCAATTCGAAACACTTTAGAAGATTTTGGAGACTAAAAGCATTCGATCGACTCCATTCCCCTATAAAGATAGTATCGTCGGCATATTGTAAATGGGAGAGAGGAACTTTATTATCTCCAATTTCAACACCTTTGAAAAGTCCCTTTTCGGTAGCAATTTTCGACATAATATTTAATCCTTCTCCGGCTAAAATAAAGAGGAAAGGTGATAACGGGTCTCCTTGCCTAATTCCCCTACCAAGTGAAAATTCACTAGTAGGAGAGCCATTAACCAAGACCGAGATAGATGCGGATTTTAAGCACGAACAAATCCAATTTATCCACTTGGAACCAAAACCCATACTTTTCATAACATCCAACAAGAACTCCCAATTAAGGCAATCAAAAGCCTTCTCGAAATCAACTTTGAAAAGAATACTTTTTCTTTTTCTTGCACGTAAATAATCAATGCTTTCGTTGACGATCAAAGCCCCATCTAAAATAAATCTACCTTTGATAAAGGCACTTTGTTCCGATCCTATAAGAGACGGGATCACTTTCTTTAACCTATTCGAAAGTAATTTAGCAATTATTTTATAGTAACTACCGATCAAGCTAATTGGTCGGTAGTCACTGAGGTTAAGAGGGTCCGTCTTTTTAGGGATAAGACAAATAAAGGAGGCATTACAACCTTTTGAAATTTCACCCTTTTCCCAAACCTACCGGATTGCTAAGATAAGATCATCTTTGATTAAGTCCCAATATTTTTTGTAAAACCCCATGTTGAACCCGTCCGGGCCCGGGGCCTTGGTACCCCCATAACCGAAAACCGCATTTTTTATTTCTGACTCTTCAAAAGGCATTTTCAACATCTCACAATTTTCTGTCGATAATGAAGGGCAGATGAAGTCCTCAATACTTGGCCGCAATGTATCAGGTTCTTCGAAAATGTGTTTAAAATGGTTGATACCAGCTTCTTTAATAACCGGGGGTGAATCATTCCACACTCCATTTATAGATAAGCCCCGGATGTTCCTTTGATTGTTATTTCTTCGAATAATGTTATGAAAATATTTTGTGTTCTCATCAACGTCCATAATCCATTTAACCCGGGATTTTTGTTTAAGCATTCTTGTCTTGATCCTCTCTTTTTCTAACCACTTTTTTATAGAGTCCCTCCATAACACTTGCTCATTATCATTAAGTAAGCAAGTTTCAGCTTTAACTTCCAACCCATTTGTGATATTTTTCAAATCTTCAATTTCACCATCAAGATCTTTAAATTTAATGCTCCACTCACGTATGGCATTCTTCACATTCTTTAGCTTATCTAGAAACAAACAATCTTTTCTGTTGGCACTTTGTATCGGTTTATTCCAAGCATCCCTTATAATACTATCGACCTCCTCATCATCTAGCCAAGCATCAAATATTTTGAAAGGTTTAGGGCCAAAGTTTCTCTCCACATCTTTTAGAACAATAGGACAATGGTCCGAGAGATTTCTATCGAACACAACCGCCGTGAGATCATTCCAAAGGTTAAAGAACCTATCATTCACTAAAAAATGGTCAAGCTTACTAAATTTAATCCCGTCATCACTTACCCTCGTAAATTCCTACCACCCATCGGAATATCCATCAAACAATTATTAGAGATAAAGTCGTTAAAACGTCTAGCTCTATATTCAACAAACTCACAATTAAATCTCTCTGACCCGTCTCTCACTTCATTGAAATTGCCACAAAGGATAAAAGCTTCATTACTATTTGCTAACTTAATTGACAAGTCATCCCATAATCGGATTTTCTTTTCATCGTCGTGTGGCCCGTGTACATTGATAACATTCAAACATTCCCCGAAATCTTTCCATTTACCTTGTACACCTAGACACCGTTCAACATTGAATCGAATAACACCTAACGCCTCAAAACAATTGGTATCCCATATTAAAAGCTGACCCCCTGCTAACCTGACTTTTTCTAACTGGACAAAATTGCAATCTGCCGACCTCCACAAGAATTGGATCCATCTATCCTCAACAACATTTAATCTCGTCTCCTGTAACGCTAAAAAACTAGGTTTTTCTTTACAAATTAGTCTTCTAACCCAACCCACTTTGTCATCAGGACCCCCAATTCCAAATCCTCAAATGTTTAGTGAAATAATCTGAAATGTCCCGTTCATATTGATTATAAACGTTCCATATTAATTGATTTCGTTGCGAGGTTTTGACCTCTATATGAGACGTTTTTCAAAGACTGCATTCATTTTTAAAACAACCATAACCTTTATTTTATCAATAAAGGTTTCAAAAGCATTACGTAGATTATCAGATAATGATAATCTAAAATATATTGTTTACACACGACCATTACATAATGGTTTACAATAGAAATATATTACATCGACATATGTTTCTTGAATGCAGTTTTTACACAATATCATACAAACATGATCTCCAAATCTTGTCCTTATTTTAGTATGCAACAGCGGAAGCTCTTAGTATTCACCTGAGAATAAACATGCTTTAAACATCAACAAAAATGTTGGTGAGTTATAGGTTTAACCTATATATATATATATATATATATATATATATATATATATATATATATATATATATATATATATATATATATATATATATATATCAAATCGTAACAATAGACCACAAGATTTCATATTTCAATACGCATCCCATACATAGAGATAAAAATCATTCATATGGTAAACACCTGGTAACCGACATTAACAAGATGCATATATAAGAATATCCCCATCATTCCGGGACACCCTTCGGATATGATATAAATTTTGAAGTACTAAAGCATCCGGTACTTTAGATGGAGTTTGTTAGGCCCAATAGATCTATCTTTAGGATTCGCGTCAATTAGGGTGTCTGTTCCCTAATTCTTAGATTACCAGACTTAATAAAAAGGGGCATATTAGATTTTGATAATTCAACCATAGAATGTAGTTTCACGTACTTGTGTCTATTTTGTAAATCATTTATAAAACCTGCATGTATTCTCATCCCAAAAATATTAGATTTTAAAAGTGGGACTATAACTCACATTCACAGATTTTTACTTCGTCGGAAAGTAAGACTTGGCCACTGGTCGATTCACGAACCTATAACAAATATGTACATATATATCAAAGTATGTTCAAAATATATTTACAACACTTTTAATACATTTTGATGTTTTAAGTTTATTAAGTCAGCTGTCCTCGTTAGTAACCTACAACTAGTTGTCCACAGTTAGATGTACAGAAATAAATCGATATATATATATTATCTTGAATCAATCCACGACCCAGTGTATACACGTCTCAGGCTAGATCACAACTTAAAGTATATATATTTTTGGAATCAACCTCAACCCTGTATAGCTAACTCCCTCATTACTGTATATAGAGTGTCTATGGTTGTTCCAAATAATATATACACATGGGTCGATATGATATGTCAAAACATTTGCATACGTGTCTATGGTATCCCAAGATTGCATAATATATTAGAATACATGTATAATACAATATAAGTTAGCTAGGATATGATTAATATAGATTTGTTACCAATTTTCACGTTGCTACAACAAGAAAAATTATCCAATCTTGTTTTACCCATAACTTCTTCATTTTAAATCCGTTTTGAGTGAATCAAATTGCTATGGTTTCATATTGAACTCTATTTTATGAATCTAAATAGAAAAAGTATAGGTTTATAGTAGGAAATATAAGTTACAAGTCATTTTTGTAAAGGTAGTCATTTCAGTCGAAAGAACGACGTCTAGATGACCATTTTAGAAAACATACTTCCATTTTGAGTTTAACCATGATTTTTGGATATAGTTTCATGTTCATAAGAAAAATCATTTTCCCAGAAGAACAAATTTTAAATCAAAGTTTATCATAGTTTTTAATTAACTAACCCAAAACAGCCAGCGATGTTACTACGACGGCGTATGTCCGGTTTTACAGTGTTCTTCGTGTTTCCAGGTTTTAAATCATTAAGTTAGTATATTATATAGATATAGAACATGTGTTTAGTTGATTTTAAAAGTCAAGTTAGAAGGATTAACTTTTGTTTGCGAACAAGTTTAGAATTAACTAAACTATGTTCTAGTGATTACAAGTTTAAACCTTCGAATAAGATAGCTTTATATGTATGAATCGAATGATGTTATGAACATCATTACTACCTCAAGTTTTCTGGATAAAGCTACTGGAAATGATAAAAATGGATCTTGCTTCAAAGGATCCTTGGATGGCTTGAAAGTTCTTGAAGCAGAATCATGACACGAAAAACAAGTTCAAGTAAGATTTCCACTCGAAATAAGATTGTTATAGTTATAGAAATTGAATCAAAGTTTAAATATGAGTATTACCTTGTATTAGAAAGATATCTTACTGTAAATAAGAAAGATTTCTTGAGGTTGGATGATCACTCTACAAGATTGGAAGTAAGCTAGCAAACTTGGAAGTATTCTTGATTTTATGAAACTAGAACTTGTAGAATTTATGAAGAACACTTAAACTTGAAGATAGAACTTGAGAGAGATCAATTAGATGAAGAAAATTAAAGAATGAAAGTGTTTGTAGGTGTTTTTGGTCGTTGGTGTATGGATTAGATATAAAGGATATGTAATTTTGTTTTCATGTAAATAAGTCATGAATGATTACTCATATTTTTGTAATTTTATGAGATATTTCATGCTAGTTGCTAAATGATGGTTATCACATGTGTTAGGTGACTCACATGGGCTGCTAAAAGCTGATCATTAGAGTGTATATACCAATAGTACATACGTCTAAAAGCTGTGTATTGTACGAGTACGAATACGAGTGCATACGAGTAGAATTGTTGATGAAACTGAACGAGGATGTAATTGTAAGCATTTTTGTTAAGTAGAATTATTTTGATAAGTGTCTTGAATTCTTTCAAAAGTGTATGAATACATATTAAAACACTACATGTAGATACATTTTAACTGAGTCGTTAAGTCATCGTTAGTCGTTACATGTAATTGTTGATTTGAAACCTTTAAGTTAACGATCATGTTAAATGTTGTTAACCCAATGTTTATTATATCTAAAGAGATGTTAAATTTTTACATTATCATGATATTATGATATATAATATATCTTAGTATGATATACATACAGTTAAATGTCGTTACAACGATAATCGTTACATATATGTCTCGTTTCGAAATCACTAAGTTAGTAGTCTTATTTTTACATATGTAGTTCACTGTTAATACACTTAATGATATATTTACTTATCATTTAACATAATTAACCAAGTGTATCAATATCTTAATATGATTCATATGAACTTAGTAAGACGTTGATATAACGATAATCGTTATATATAACGTTTTCGAGTTTCTTAAATTCAATAGTCTCATTTTTATGTATATAACTCATTGTTAAAATACCTAATGAGATACTTACTTATCATAATATCATGTTAACTATATATGTAATCATATATATGTCATCATATAGTTTTTACAAGTTTTAACGTTCGTGAATCACCGGTCAACTTGGGTGATCAATTGTCTATGTGAAACTTATTTCATTTAATCAAGTCTTAACAAGTTTGATTGCTTAACATGTTGGAAACACTTAATCATGTAAATAATAATTTCATTTAATATATATATATAAACATGGAAAAGTTCGGGTCACTACAGTACCTACCCGTTAAATAAATTTCGTCCCAAAATTTTAAACAGTTGGAGGTGTTGACGTATCTTCTGGAAATAAATGCGGGTATTTCTTCTTCATCTGATCTTCACGCTGCCAGGTGAACTCGGGTCCTCTATGAGCATTCCATCGAACCTTAACAATCGGTAACTTGTTTTGTTTAAGTCTCTTAACCTCACGATCCATTATTTCGACAGGTTCTTCAATGAATTGAAGTTTTTCATTGATTTGGATTTCGTCCAACAGAATAGTGAGATCTTCTTTAGCAAAACATTTCTTCAAATTCGAGACGTGGAAAGTGTTATGTACATTCGTAAGTTGTTGAGGTAACTCAAGTCGGTAAGCTACTGGTCCGACACGATCAATAATCTTGAATGGTCCAATATACCTTGGATTTAATTTCCCTCGTTTACCAAATCGAACAACACCTTTTCAAGGTGCAACCTTAAGCATGACCATCTCTCCAATTTCAAATTCTATGTCTTTTCTTTTAATGTCGGCGTAGCTCTTTTGTCGACTTTGGGCGGTTTTCAACCGTTGTTGAATTTGAATGATCTTCTTGGTAGTTTCTTGTATTATCTCTGGATCTGTAATCTGTCTATCCCCCACTTCACTCCAACAAATCAGAGACCTGCACTTTCTACCATAAAGTGCTTCAAACGGTGCCATCTCAATGCTTGAATGATAGCTGTTGTTGTAGGAAAATTATGCTAACGGTAGATGTCGATCCCAACTATTTCCAAAATCAATAACACATGCTCGTAGCATGTCTTCAAGCGTTTGTATCGTCTTTTCTCTCTGCCCATCAGTTTGTGGATGATAGGCAGTACTCATGTCTAGACGAGTTCCTAATGCTTGCTGTAATGTCTGCCAGAATCTTGAAATAAATCTGCCATCCCTATCAGAGATAATAGAGATTGGTATTCCATGTCTGGAGACGACTTCCTTCAAATACAGTCGTGCTAACTTCTCCATCTTGTCATCTTCTCTTATTGGCAGGAAGTGTGCTGACTTGGTGAGACGATCAACTATTACCCAAATAGTATCATAACCACTTGCAGTCCTTGGCAATTTAGTAATGAAATCCATGGTAATGTTTTCCCATTTCCATTTCGGGATTTTAGGTTGTTGCAGTTGACCTGATGGTTTCTGATGTTCATCTTTGACCTTAGAACACGTCAAACATTCTCCTACATATTTAGCAATATCGGCTTTCATACCTGGCCACCAAAAATGTTTCTTAAGATCCTTGTACATCTTTCCCGTTCTAGGATGTATTGAGTATCTGGTTTTATGAGCTTCTCTAAGTACCATTTCTCTCATATCTCCAAATTTTGGTACCCAAATTCTTTCAGCCCTATACCGGGTTCCGTCTTCCCGAATATTAAGATGCTTCTCCGATCCTTTGGGTATTTCATCCTTTAAATTTTCCTCTTTTAAAACTCCTTGTTGCGCCTCCTTTATTTGAGTAGTAAGGTTAGTGTGAATCATTATATTCATAGATTTTACTCGAATGGGTTCTCTGTCCTTTATGCTCAAGGCGTCGGCTACAACATTTGCCTTCCCCGGGTGGTAATGAATCTCAAAGTCGTAATCATTCAACAATTCAATCCACCTACGCTGCCTCATATTCAGTTGTTTCTGATTAAATATATGTTGAAGACTTTTGTGGTCGGTATATATAATACTTTTGACCCCATATAAGTAGTGCCTCCAAGTCTTTAATGCAAAAACAACCGCGCCTAATTCCAAATCATGCGTCGTATAATTTTGCTCGTGAATCTTCAATTGTCTAGACGCGTAAGCAATTACCTTCGTTCGTTGCATTAATACACAACCGAGACCTTGCTTTGATGTGTCACAATAAATCACAAAATCATCATTCCCTTCAGGCAATGACAATATAGGAGCCGTAGTTAGCTTTTTCTTCAATAATTGAAACTCCTTCTCTTGTTCATCCTTCCATTCAAATTTCTTCCCTTTATGCGTTAATGCAGTCAAGGGTTTTGCTATTTTAGAGAAATCTTGGATGAATCTTCTGTAGTAACCAGCCAATCCTAAAAATTGACGTATATGCTTCGGAGTTTTTTGGGGTTTCCCACTTTTCAACGGTTTCGATCTTTGCCGGGTCCACCTGGATACCTTCTTTGTTCACTATGTGACCGAGGAATTGAACTTCTTCCAACCAAAATGCACACTTTGAAAATTTAGCGTACAGTTTTTCTTTCCTCAATACTTCTAGAAATTTTCTCAAATGTTCTTCATGCTCTTGATCATTCTTTGAGTAAATAAGTATGTCATCGATGAAAACAATGACAAACTTGTCAAGATATGGCCCACACACTCAGTTCATAAGGTCCATGAACACAGCTGGTGCATTAGTCAATCCAAACGGCATAACCATAAACTCGTAATGACCATAACGCGTCCTAAAAGCAGTTTTTGGAATATCATCCTCCTTTACTCGCTTTTGATGATATCCAGAACGTAAACCGATCTTCAAATAAACCGACGAGCCTTGTAGTTGATCAAATAAGTCGTCAATTATCGGCAGTGGATTACGGTTTTTGATGGTAAGTTTGTTCAACTCTCTGTAGTCAATATACAACCTAAATGTACCATCTTTCTTCTTGACAAACAAAACAGGAGCTCCCCACGGTGATGTGCTTGGTCGAATGAAACCACGCTCTAAAAGTTCTTGTAATTGGCTCTGAAGTTCCTTCATTTCACTAGGTGTGAGTCTGTATGGGGCACGAACTATTGGTGCAGCTCCCGGTACAAGGTCTATTTGAAATTCAACGGATCGGTGTGGAGGTAGTCCCGGTAATTCTTTCGAAAATACATCGGGAAATTTTTTTGCGACGGAAATATCATTGATGTTATTTTCTTCGGAATTGACTTTCTCGACGTGTGCTAGCACAACATAGCAACCTTTTCTTATTAGTTTTTTTGCCTTCAGGTTACTAATAAGATTTAACTTTGCGTTGCTCTTTTCTCCGTACACCATTAAGGGTTTTCCTTTTTCTCGTATAATGCGAATTGCATTTGTGTAACAAACGATCTCTGCTTTCACTTCTTTCAACCAGTCCATACCGATTATCACATCAAAACTCCCTAACTCTACTGGTATCAAGTCAATCTTAAATGTTTCGCTAACTAGTTTAATTTCTCGATTCCGACATATATTATTTGCTGAAATTAATTTACCATTTGCTAATTCGAGTAAAAATTTACTATCCAAAGGCGTCAATGGGCAACTTAATTTAGCACAAAATTCTCTACTCATATAGCTTCTATCCGCACCCGAATCAAATAAAACATAAGCAGATTTATCGTCAATAAGAAACGTACCCGTAACAAGCTCCGGGTCTTCTTGTGCCTCTGCCGCATTAATATTGAAAACTCTTTCGCGACCTTGTCCATTCGTGTTCTCCTGGTTCGTGCAATTTCTAATAATGTGGCCCGGTTTTTCACATTTATAACAAACTACATTGGCATAACTTGTTCTGACACTACTTGCTCCGCCATTACTCGTTCTGACACCATTTGTTCCTTTCGTTCTGATAACCCCTGGTCCGTAGACCTCACACTTCGCCGCGCTATGACCATTTCTTTTACACTTGTTGCAAAATTTGGTGCAGAACCCCGAGTGATACTTTTCACACCTTTGGCATAGCTGCTTCTGATTGTTGTTGTTGCTGCGGTTGTTATTGTTGTTGAGATGATTGTTGTTGTTGTTGTTGCTGTTGTTGCTGCTGTTGCTGCTGTTGCTGCTGTTGCTGCTGCTGCTGCTGCTGCTGCTGTTGTTGTTGTTGTTGTTGTTGTTGTTGGGCCATTTGTTGTTGTTGCGATTGATGCTGCGATTGTTGGGATAGTTGTTGCGATTATTGTTGTAATTGCTGTTGTTGTTGTATTGGTGATTCTTATCACCGTTTTCCTCCCACTTTCTTTTGACTTGCTTCACATTGTCCTCTTCAGCCGCCTGTTCTTTAATGCTTTCCTCAATCTGGTTCACTAGTTTGTGAGCCATTCTACATGCCTGTTGTATGGAGGCGGGCTCGTGTGAACTTATATCTTCTTGGATTCTTTCCGGTAATCCTTTCACAAACGCGTCGATCTTCTCTTCCTCATCTTCGAAAGCTCTCGGACACAATAGGCACAATTCTGTGAATCGTCTTTCATACGTGGTAATATCAAATCCTTGGGTTCGTAACCCTCTAAGTTCTGTCTTGAGCTTATTGACCTCGGTTCTGGGACGGTACTTCTCGTTCATCAAGTGCTTGAATGCTGACCACGGTAGTGCGTAAGCATCATCTTATCCCACTTGCTCTAGATAGGTATTCCACCATGTTAACGCAGTACCTGTGAAGGTATGCGTAGCGTACTTCACTTTGTCCTCTTCAGTACACTTACTTATGGCAAACACCGATTCAACTTTCTCGGTCCACCGTTTCAATCCGATTGGTCCTTCGGTCCCATCAAATTCTGAAGGTTTGCAGGTAGTGAATTCCTTGTAGGAGCATCCTACACGATTTCTTGCGCCGTTAGCTGTATTGCTAGATTCAGAATTATTGTTGGTATGTAGCGTGGCCTGTACTGCGGCTATGTTTGAAGCAAGAAAGACACGAAATTCCTCTTCGCTCATATTCAAGGTGTGTCGAGTAGTCGGTGCCATTTCCTTCAAAATAATCAAATGAAACAATTTAATCATACAGAATATTAAGAGTAGTCAATAGTATCTCGTAGCATAATATGAGCTCATTTATAAAATCTTTTTCTTCATATTAGCGTTTTATAATTTTAAATTCGGGTACTACCTACCCGTTAAGTTCATACTTAGTAGCTAATATACAATTCAACTACTACAATTCCATATGAAAAACTGATTATAATAATATATCACATACAAATATTCTTCAAACTTACAACTTCGCTATATTACATATAACATGAAATATAGTACACTATGATACAGGACAGTTTTGAAGATAAATCTAGTTAATACGCAAGTTGTTCAGCAAAGGAAATAAAGACACGTAATTCATAAGTCCAGAAACAAGTCATGCATTCTGGTTTTACTAAGACGACTTCCCATCCTTGGTCTTGTGGAAAATAACTGTTATGACCATTAGCTAGGCAGCATGTTGTAATGTCGTCAGAAGGACGAGGGTTTCGTAATGACCAACAGTCTCGTAATAACCTAAAAACCTCATTTCTTACCCCAATTACCGACTCCGTCACTTGTGGAAATGTTTTGTTTAATAGTTGTAGCCCGATGTTCTTGTTCTCACTTTGGTGAGAAGCGAACATTACTAACCCGTAAGCATAACATGCTTCTTTATGTTGCATGTTAGCCGCTTTTTCTAAATCATGAAGTCCTATATTCGGATATATTGAGTCAAAATAATTTCTTAACCCGTTGCGTAAAATAGCATTTGGGTTCCCCGCAATATATGCGTCAAAGTAAACACATCGTAACTTATGGATTTCCCAATGTGATATCCCCCATCTTTTGAACGAAAGCCTTTTATAAACCAAGGCATTCTTGGAACGTTCTTCGAATGTCTTACAAACTGATCTCGCCTTAAATAGTTGTGCCGAGAAATTCTGACCGACTCTAGACAAGATTTCATCAATCATGTCTCCAGGTAGGTCTCTTAAAATATTGGGTTGTCTATCCATTTTGTGTTTTTATAATGTAAAATAGACAAGAGTTAGATTCATAAAAAAATATACTTATTAATACAAGCAATTTTTACATATATCATAAAGCATAAGCACACTATATTACATATATTACACCACACGAATACAACTATCTTATTCCGACTCGCTCGTTTCTTCTTCTTCGGTTTTGGTTCGTTTTGCCAAGTTTCTAGGGATATATGATGTTCCCCTAATACGAGCCGTCGTTTTCCACATTGGTTTAGAAAAACCTAGTGGTTTAGAGGTTCCCGGGTTATTGTCACAACTTAAGAAATACGGGTGTTGACGATACATATAAAGTTCATCGGGTTTGGAATCAAATTTCTCTATTTTTATGCCCTTTCCCTTATTGTTCTCTTTTGCCTTATTAAATTGTGTTGGGGTAATTTCTATAACATCATCGGAATCCTTGTCGGGATCCGATTCATCGGAGAATTGGTAATCCTCCCAATACTTTGCTTCCTTGGCGGGAACACCATTGACCATAATTAACTTTGGTCGGTTGGTTGAGGATTTTCTTCTACTTAACCGTTTTATTATTTCCCCCACTGGTTCTATTTCTTCTTCCGGTTCCGATTCTTCTTCCGGTTCCGATTCTTCTTCCGGTTCCGACTCTTCTTCCGGTTCCTCTTCGGGAACTTGTGAATCAGTCCACGAATCATTCCAATTTACATTTGACTCTTCATTATTATTAGGTGAGTCAATGAGACTTGTTCTAGAGGTAGACATCTATCACATAATATCAAACACGTTAAGAGATTAATATATCACATAATATTCACATGTTAAAAATATATAGTTTCCAACAAAATTTGTTAAGCAATCATTTTTCAAGTAAACACGGTCGAAGTCCGGACTCACTAATGCATCCTAACAAATTCGATAAGACACACTAGTGCAAAATTCTGGTTCTCTAAGACCAATGCTCAGATACCAACTGAAATGTCCCGTTCATATTGATTATAAACGTTCCATATTAATTGATTTCGTTGCGAGGTTTTGACCTCTATATGAGACGTTTTTCAAAGACTGCATTCATTTTTAAAACAACCATAACCTTTATTTTATCAATAAAGGTTTCAAAAGCATTACGTAGATTATCAAATAATGATAATCTAAAATATATTGTTTACACACGACCATTACATAATGGTTTACAATAGAAATATATTACATCGACATATGTTTCTTGAATGCAGTTTTTACACAATATCATACAAACATGGACTCCAAATCTTATCCTTATTTTAGTATGCAACAGCGGAAGCTCTTAGTATTCACCTGAGAATAAACATGCTTTAAACGTCAACAAAAATGTTGGTGAGTTATAGGTTTAACCTATATATATATATATATATATATATATATATATATATATATATATATATATATATATATATATATATATATATATATATATATATCAAATCGTAACAATAGACCACTAGATTTCATATTTCAATACGCATCCCATACATAGAGATAAAAATTATTCATATGGTGAACACCTGGTAACCGACATTAACAAGATGCATATATAAGAATATCCCCATCATTCCGGGACACCCTTCGGATATGATATAAATTTCGAAGTACTAAAGCATCCGGTACTTTGGATGGGGTTTGTTAGGCCCAATAGATCTATCTTTAGGATTCGCGTCAATTGGGGTGTCTGTTCCCTAATTCTTAGATTACCAGACTTAATAAAAAGGGGCATATTCGATTTCGATAATTCAACCATAGAATGTAGTTTCACGTACTTGTGTCAATTTTGTAAATCATTTATAAAACCTGCATGTATTCTCATCCCAAAAATATTAGATTTTAAAAGTGGGACTATAACTCACATTCACAGATTTTTACTTCGTCGGGAAGTAAGACTTGGCCACTGGTCGATTCACGAACCTATAACAAATATGTACATATATATCAAAGTATGTTCAAAATATATTTACAACACTTTTAATACATTTTGATGTTTTAAGTTTATTAAGTCAGATGTCCTCGTTAGTAACCTACAACTAGTTGTCCACAGTTAGATGTACAGAAATAAATCGATATATATTATCTTGAATCAATCCACGACCCAGTGTATACACGTCTCAGGCTAGATCACAACTCAAAGTATATATATTTTTGGAATCAACCTCAACCCTGTATAGCTAACTCCCTCATTACTGCATATAGAGTGTCTATGGTTGTTCCAAATAATATATACACATGGGTCGATATGATATGTCAAAACATTTGCATACGTGTCTATGGTATCCCAAGATTGCATAATATATTAGAATACATGTATAATACAATATAATTTAGCTAGGATATGATTAATATAGATTTGTTACCAATTTTCACGTTGCTACAACAAGAAAAATTATCCAATCTTGTTTTACCCATAACTTCTTCATTTTAAATCCGTTTTGAGTGAATCAAATTGCTATGGTTTCATATTAAACTCTATTTTATGAATCTAAATAGAAAAAGTATAGGTTTATTGACGAAAATATAAGTTACAAGTCGTTTTTGTAAAGGTAGTCATTTCAGTCGAAAGAACGACGTCTAGATGACCATTTTAGAAAACATACTTCCATTTTGAGTTTAACCATGATTTTTGGATATAGTTTCATGTTCATAAGAAAAATAATTTTCCCAGAAGAACAACTTTTAAATCAAAGTTTATCATAGTTTTTAATTAACTAACCCAAAACAGCCCGCGGTGTTACTACGACGGTGTATGTCCGGTTTTACAGTGTTCTTCGTGTTTCCAGGTTTTAAATCATTAAGTTAGCATATCATATAGATATAGAAAATGTGTTTAGTTGATTTTAAAAGTCAAGTTAGAAGGATTAACTTTTGTTTACGAACAAGTTTAGAATTAACTAAACTATGTTCTAGTGATTACAAGTTTAAACCTTCGAATAAGATAGCTTTATATGTATGAATCGAATGATGTTATGAACATCATTACTACCTCAAGTTTTCTGGATAAAGCTACTGGAAATGAGAAAAATAGATCTAGCTTCAAAGGATCCTTGGATGGCTTGAAAGTTCTTGAAGCAGAATCATGACACGAAAAACAAGTTCAAGTAAGATTTCCACTCGAAATAAGATTGTTTTAGTTATAGAAATTGAATCAAAGTTTGAATATGAGTATTACCTTGTATTAGAAAGATATATTACTGTAAATAAGAAAGATTTCTTGAGGTTGGATGATCACTCTACAAGATTGGAAGTAAGCTAGCAAACTTGGAAGTATTCTTGATTTTATGAAACTAGAACTTGTAGAATTTATGAAGAACACTTAGAACTTGAAGATAGAACTTGAGAGAGATCAATTAGATGAAGAAAATTGAAGAATGAAAGTGTTTGTAGGTGTTTTTGGTCGTTGGTGTATGGATTAGATATAAAGGATATGTAATTTTGTTTTCATGTAAATAAGTCATGAATGATTACTCATATTTTTGTAATTTTATGAGATATTTCATGCTTGTTGCCAAATGATGGTTCCCATATGTGTTAGGTGATTCAAATGGGCTGCTAAGAGCTGATAATTAGAGTGTATATACCAATAGTACATACGTCTAAAAGCTGTGTATTGTACGAGTACGAATACGGGTGCATACGAGTAGAATTGTTGATGAAACTGAACGAGGATGTAATTGTAAGCATTTTTGTTAAGTAGAAGTATTTTGATAAGTGTCTTGAAGTCTTTCAAAAGTGTATGAATACATATTAAAACACTACATGTAGATACATTTTAACTGAGTCGTTAAGTCATCGTTAGTCGTTACATGTAATTGTTGATTTGAAACCTTTAAGTTAACGATCATGTTAAATGGTGTTAACCCAATGTTTATTATATCTAAAGAGATGTTAAATTTTTACATTATCATAATATTATGATATATAATATATCTTAGTATGATATATATACAGTTAAATGTCGTTACAACGATAATCGTTACATATATGTCTCGTTTCGAAATCATTAAGTTAGTAGTCTTATTTTTACATATGTAGTTCATTGTTAATATACTTAATGATATATTTACTTATCATTTAACATAATTAACCAAGTGTATCAATATCTTAAAATGATTCATATGTACTTAGTAAGACGTTGATATAACGATAATCGTTATATATAACGTTTTCGAGTTTCTTAAATTCAATAGTCTCATTTTTATGTATATAACTCATTGTTAAAATACCTAATGAGATAGTTAATTATCATAATATCATGTTAACTATATATGTAATCATATATATGTCATCATATAGTTTTTACAAGTTTTAACGTTCGTGAATCACCTGTCAACTTGGGTGATCAATTGTCTATATGAAACTTATTTCATTTAATCAAGTCTTAACAAGTTTGATTGCTTAACATGTTGGAAACACTTAATCATGTAAATAACAATTTCATTTAATATATATATAAACATGGAAAAGTTCGGGTCACTACAGTACCTACCCGTTAAATAAATTTCGTCCCGAAATTTTAAGCAGTTGGAGGTGTTGACGTATCTTCTGGAAATAAATGCGGGTATTTCTTCTTCATCTGATCTTCACGCTCCCAGGTGAACTCGGTTCCTCTACGAGCATTCCATCGAACCTTAACAATCGGTATCTTGTTTTGTTTAAGTCTCTTAACCTCACGATCCATTATTTCGACGGGTTCTTCAATGAATTGAAGTTTTTCATTGATTTGGATTTCGTCCAACGGAATAGTGAGATCTTCTTTAGCAAAACATTTCTTCAAATTCGAGACGTGGAAAGTGTTATGTACATTCGCAAGTTGTTGAGGTAACTCATGTCGGTAAGCTACTGGTCCGGCACGATCAATAATCTTGAATGGTCCAATATACCTTGGATTTAATTTCCCTCGTTTACCAAATCGAACAACACCTTTCCAAGGTGCAACCTTAAGTATGACCATCTCTCCAATTTAAAATTCTATGTCTTTTCTTTTAATGTCGGCGTAGCTCTTTTGTCGACTTTGGGCGGTTTTCAACCGTTGTTGAATTTGGATGATCTTCTCAGTAGTTTCTTGTATTATCTCCGGGCCCGTAATATGTCTATCCCCCACTTCACTCCAACAAATTGGAGACCTGCACTTTCTACCATAAAGTGGTTCAAACGGTGCCATCTCAATGCTTGAATGATAGCTGTTGTTGTAGGAAAATTCTGCTAAAGGTAGATGTCGATCCCAACTGTTTCCGAAATCAATAACACATGCTCGTAGCATGTCTTCAAGCGTTTATATCGTCCTTTCGCTCTGCCCATCAGTTTGTGGATGATAGGCAGTACTCATGTCTAGACGAGTTCCTAATGCTTGCTGTAATGTCTGCCAGAATCTTGAAATAAATCTGCCATCCCTATCAGAGATAATAGATATTGGTATTCCATGTCTGGAGACGACTTCCTTCAAATACAGTCGTGCTAACTTCTCCATCTTGTCATCTTCTCTTATTGGCTAGAAGTGTGCTGACTTGGTGAGACGATCAACTATTACCCAAATAGTATCATAACCACTTGCAGTCCTTGGCAATTTAGTAATGAAATCCATGGTAATGTTTTCCCATTTCCATTCCGGGATTTCAGGTTGTTGCAGTAGACCTGATGGTTTCTGATGTTCAGCTTTGACCTTAGAACACGTCAAACATTCTCCTACATATTTAGCAATATCGGCTTTCATACCTGGCCACCAAAAATGTTTCTTAAGATCCTTGTACATCTTCCCTGTTCCAGGATGTATTGAGTATCTGGTTTTATGAGCTTCTCTAAGTACCATTTCTCTCATATCTCCAAATTTTGGTACCCAAATTCTTTCAGCCCTATACCGGGTTCCATCTTCCCGAATATTAAGATACTTCTCCGATCCTTTGGGTATTTCATCCTTTAAATTTCCCTCTTTTAAAACTCCTTGTTGCGCCTCCTTTATTTGAGTAGTAAGGTTAGTGTGAATCATTATATTCATAGATTTTACTCGAATGGGTTCTCTGTCCTTTCTGCTCAAGGCGTCGGCTACCACATTTGCCTTTCCAAGGTGGTAACGAATCTCAAAGTCGTAATCATTCAACAATTCAATCCACCTACGCTGCCTCATATTCAGTTGTTTCTGATTAAATATATGTTGAAGACTTTTGTGGTCGATACATATAATACTTTTGACCACATATAAGTAGTGCCTCCAAGTCTTTAATGCAAAAACAATCGCGCCTAATTACAAATCATGCGTCGTATAATTTTGCTCGTGAATCTTCAATTGTCTAGATGCATAAGCAATCACCTTCATTCGTTGCATTAATACACAACCGAGACCTTGCTTTGATGCGTCACAATAAATCACAAAATCATCATTCCCTTCAGGCAATGACAATATAGGTGCCGTAGTTAGCTTTTTCTTCAATAATTGAAACGCCTTCTCTTGTTCATCCTTCCATTCAAATTTCTTCCCTTTATGCATTAATGCAGTCAAGGGTTTTGCTATTTTGGAGAAATCTTGGATGAATCTTCTGTAGTAACCAGCCAATCCTAAAAATTGACGTATATGCTTCGGAGTTTTTTGGGGTTTCCCACTTTTCAACGGTTTTGATCTTTGCCGGGTCCACCTGGATACCTTCTTTGTTCACTATGTGACAGAGGAATTGAACTTCTTCCAACCAAAATGCACACTTTGAAAATTTAGCGTACAGTTTTTCTTTCCTCAATACTTCTAGCACTTTTCTCAAATGTTCTTCGTGCTCTTGATCATTCTTTGAGTAAATAAGTATGTCATCAATGAAAACAATGACAAACTTATCAAGATATGGCCCACACACTCGGTTCATAAGGTCCATGAACACAGCTGGTGCATTAGTCAATCCAAACGGCATAACCATAAACTCGTAATGACCATAACGCGTCCTAAAAGCAGTTTTTGGAATATCATCCTCCTTTACTCGCATTTGATGATATCCAGAACGTAAATCGATCTTCGAATAAACCGACGAGCCTTGTAGTTGATCAAATAAGTCGTCAATTCTTGGCAGTGGATAACGGTTTTTGATGGTAAGTTTTTTCAACTCTCTGTAGTCAATACACAACCTAAATGTACCATCTTTCTTCTTGACAAACAAAACAGGAGCTCCCCACGGTGATGTGTTTGGTCGAATGAAACCACGCTCTAAAAGTTCTTGTAATTGGCTCTGAAGTTCCTTCATTTCGCTAGGTGCGAGTCTGTATGGAGCACGAGCTATTGGTGCAACTCCCGGTACAAGGTCTATTTGAAATTCAACGGATCGGTGTGGAGGTAGTCCCGGTAATTCTTTCGGAAATACATCGGGAAATTCTTTTGCGACGGAAATATCATTGATGTTCTTTTCTTCGGAATTGACTTTCTCGACGTGTGCTAGCACAGCATAGCAACCATTTCTTATTAGTTTTTTTGCCTTCAGGTTACTAATAAGATTTAACTTTGCGTTGCTCTTTTCTCCGTACACCATTAAGGGTATTTCTTTTTCTAGTATAATGCGAATTGCATTTTTGTAACAAACGATCTCTGCTTTCACTTCTTTCAACCAGTCCATACCGATTATCACATCAAAACTCCCTAACTCTACTGGTATCAAGTCAATCTTAAATGTTTCGCTAACCAGTTTAATTTCTCGATTCCGACATATATTATTTGCTGAAATTAATTTACCATTTGCTAATTCGAGTAAAAATTTACTATCCAAAAGCGTCAATGGGAAACTTAATTTAGCACAAAATTCTCTACTCATATAGCTTCTATCCGCACCCGAATCAAATAAAACATAAGCAGATTTATCGTCAATAAGAAACGTACCCGTAACAAGCTCCGGGTCTTCTTATGCCTCTGCCGCATTAATATTGAAAACTCTTCCACGGCCTTGTCCATTCGTGTTCTCCTGGTTCGGGCAATTTCTAATAATGTAGCCCGGTTTTCCACATTTATAACACACTACATTGGCATAACTTGCTCCGACACTACTTGCTCCGCCATTACTCGTTCCGACACCATTTGTTCCTTTCGTTCTGATAACCCCTGGTCCGTAGACCTCACACTTCGCCGTGCTATAACCATTTCTTTTACACTTGTTGTAAAATTTGGTGCAGAACCCCGAGTGATACTTTTCACACCTTTGGCATAGCTGCTTCTGATTGTTGTTGTTGTTGCGGTTGTTATTGTTGTTGGGATGATTGTTATAGTTGCTGTTATTGTTGTTGTTGTTGTTGTTGTTGGGCCGTTTGTTGTAGTTGCGATTGATGTTGCGATTGTTGGGATAGTTGTTGCGATTATTGTTGTAATTGCTGTTGTTGTTATATTGGTGATTCTTATCACCGTTTTCCTCCCACTTTCTTTTGACTTGCTTCACATTGACCTCTTCAGCCGCCTGTTCTTTAATTCATTCCTCAATCTGGTTCACTAGTTTGTGAGCCATTCTACATGCCTGTTGTATGGAGGCGAGCTTGTGTGAACTTATATCTTCTTGGATTCTTTCCGGTAATCCTTTCACAAACGCGTCGATCTTCTCTTCCTCATCTTCGAACGCTCTCGGACACAATTGGCACAATTCTGTGAATCGTCTTTCATACGTGGTAATATCAAATCCTTGGGTTCGTAACCATCTAGGTTCTGTCTTGAGCTTATTGACCTCGGTTCTGGGACGGTACTTCTCGTTCATCAAGTGGTTGAATGCTGACCACAGTAGTGCGTAAGCATCATCTTGTCCCACTTGCTCTAGATAGGTATTCCACCATGTTAACGCAGTACCTGTGAAGGTATGAGTAGCGTACTTCACTTTGTCCTCTTCAGTACACTTACTTATGGCAAACACCGATTCAACTTTCTCGGTCCACCGTTTCAATCCGATTGGTCCTTCGGTCCCATCAAATTCTGAAGGTTTGCAGGTAGTGAATTCCTTGTAGGAGCATCCCACACGATTTCTTGCGCCGTTAGCTGTATTGCTAAATTCAGAGTTATTGTTGGTACGTAGCGCGGCCTGTACTGCGGCTATGTTTGAAGCAAGAAAGGCACGAAATTCCTCTTCGCTCATATTCAAGGTGTGTCGAGTAGTCGGTGCCATTTCCTTCAAAATAATCAAATGAAACAATTTAATCATACAGAATATTAAGAGTAGTCAATAGTATCTCGTAGCATAATATGAACTCATTTATAAAAGCTTTTTCTTCATATTAGCTTTTTATAAGTTTAAATTCGGGTACTACCTACCCGTTAAGTTCATACTTAGTAGCTAATATACAATTCAACTACTACAATTCCATATGAAAAACTGATTATAATAATATATCACATACAAATATTCTTCAAACTTACAACTTCGCTATATTACATATAACATGAAATATAGTACACTATGATACAGGACAGTTTTGAAGATAAATCTAGTTAATACGCAAGTTGTTCAGCAAAGGAAATAAAGACACGTAATTCATAAGTCCAGAAACAAGTCATGCATTCTGGTTTTACTAAGACGACTTCCCATCCTTGGTCTTGTGGAAAATAACCGTTATGACCATTAGCTAGGCAGCATGTTGTAATGTCGTCAAAAGGACGAGGGTTTCGTAATGACCAACAGTCTCGTAATAACCTAAAAACCTCATTTCTTACCCCAATTACCGACTCCGTCACTTGTGGGAACGTTTTGTTTAATAGTTGTAGCCCGATGTTCTTGTTCTCACTTTGGTGAGAAGCGAACATTACTAACCCGTAAGCATAACATGCTTCTTTATGTTGCATGTTAGCCGCTTTTTCTAAATCACGAAGTCCTATATTCGGATATATTGAGTCAAAATAATTTCTTAACCCGTTGCGTAAAATAGCATTTGGGTTCCCCGCAATATATGCGTCAAAGTAAACACATCGTAACTTATGGATTTTCCAATGTGATATTCCCCATCTTTCGAACGAAAACCTTTTATAATACAATATAAGTTAGCTAGGATATGATTAATATAGATTTGTTACCAATTTTCACGTTGCTACAACAAGAAAAATTATCCAATCTTGTTTTACCCATAACTTCTTCATTTTAAATCCGTTTTGAGTGAATCAATTTGCTATGGTTTCATATTGAACTCTATTTTATGAATCTAAACAGAAAAATTATAGGTTTATAGTCGGAAATATAAGTTACAAGTCGTTTTTGTAAAGGTAGTCATTTCAGTCGAAAGAACAACGTCTAGATGACCATTTTAGAAAACATACTTCCATTTTGAGTTTAACCATGATTTTTGGATATAGTTTCATGTTCATAAGAAAAATCATTTTCCCAGAAGAACAACTTTTAAATCAAAGTTTATCATAGTTTTTAATTAACTAACCCAAAACAGCCCGCGGTGTTACTACGACGGCGTATGTCCGGTTTTACAGTGTTCTTCGTGTTTTCAGGTTTTAAATCATTAAGTTAGCATCTCATATAGATATAGAACATGTGTTTAATTGATTTTAAAAGTCAAGTTAGAAGGATTAACTTTTGTTTACGAACAAGTTTAGAATTAACTAAACTATGTTCTAGTGATTACAAGTTTAAACCTTCGAATAAGATAGCTTTATATGTATGAATCGAATGATGTTATGAACATCATTACTACCTCAAGTTTTATGGATAAAGCTACTGGAAATGAGAAAAATGGATCTAGCTTCAAAGGATCCTTGGATGGCTTGAAAGTTCTTGAAGCAGAATCATGACACGAAAAACAAGTTCAAGTAAGATTTCCACTCGAAATAAGATTGTTTTAGTTATAGAAATTGAATCAAAGTTTGAATATGAGTATTACCTTGTATTAGAAAGATATCTTACTGTAAATAAGAAAGATTTCTTGAGGTTGGATGATCACTCTACAAGATTGGAAGTAAGCTAGCAAACTTGGAAGTATTCTTGATTTTATGAAACTAGAACTTGTAGAATTTATGAAGAACACTTAGAACTTGAAGATAGAACTTGAGAGAGATCAATTAGATGAAGAAAATTGAAGAATGAAAGTGTTTGTAGGTGTTTTAGGTCGTTGGTGTATGGATTAGATATAAAGGATATGTAATTTTGTTTTCATGTAAATAAGTCATGAATGATTACTCATATTTTTGTAATTTTATGAGATATTTCATGCTAGTTGCCAAATGATGGTTCCCACATGTATTAGGTGACTCACATGGGCTGCTAAGAGCTGATCATTAGAGTGTATATACCAATAGTACATACGTCTAAAAGCTGTGTATTGTATGAGTACGAATACGGGTGCATACGAGTAGAATTGTTGATGAAACTGAACGAGGATATAATTGTAAGCATTTTTGTTAAGTAGAAGTATTTTGATAAGTGTCTTGAAGTCTTTCTAAAGTGTATTAATACATATTAAAACACTACATGTATATACATTTTAAATGAGTCGTTAAGTCATCGTTAGTCGTTACATGTAATTGTTGATTTGAAACCTTTAAGTTAACGATCATGTTAAATGTTGTTAACCCAATGTTTATTATATCTAAAGAGATGTTAAAATTTTACATTATTATGATATTATTATATATAATATATCTTAGTATGATATATATACAGTTAAATGTCGTTACAACGATAATCGTTACATATATGTCTCGTTTCGAAATCATTAAGTTAGTAGTCTTATTTTTACATATGTAGTTCATTGTTAATACACTTAATGATATATTTACTTATCATTTAACATAATTAACCAAGTGTATCAATATCTTAATATGATTCATATGTACTTAGTAAGACGTTGATATAACGATAATCGTTATATATAACGTTTTCGAGTTTCTTAAATTCAATAGTCTCATTTTTATGTATATAACTCATTGTTAAAATACCTAATGAGATACTTACTTATCATAATATCATGTTAACTATATATGTAATCATATATATATATGTCATCATATAGTTTTTATAAGTTTTAACGTTCGTGAATCACCGGTCAACTTGGGTGATCAATTGTCTATATGAAACTTATTTCATTTAATCAAGTCTTAACAAGTTTGATTGCTTAACATGTTGGAAACACTTAATCATGTAAATAACAATTTCATTTAATATATATATATATATATAAACATGGAAAAGTTCGGGTCACTACATAATCTTCATTAGAAACAGCAACTTACGACACAGAACAAGACAAACAGTCCTAATTGGAAGGGGCTTTTGCCTTCCACTTAAGACCTAACCTACACCCATATTCATGAACCCCAATAGAGTAAACAGATGTAGAAGAGTCATATGAAATACCTTTAGAAACACCTGCATCTTTCGAATTCTTGTCAATTTTGGCACACGATGAACAATTCGATCTCAATGGTTTATCGCCCGGTTTAGATTTTCTAGGTTGATTTTTGATGTTTAAGAGTCGTGAAGAGGCTTTCCAACATCTGACACTTGACCAGCAACAATTACGCCTTGATGATTCCTTATTCACGCCCACTGTTCTGGATACCGACTTAGTAGAAGTTGAGGTTGCATTACGCGATTGTGCTGTTATGGGTTGATTTACCTTTGATTTGGGAGCAGGTTTGCGAATTGAAGGTGGTTTAGGAGTATTGACAGATTGGACAGAAGGTGAGGTGTTATCGACGTTCTCATTCATAATTGGGTTGTCTTCAGACGGCCTACTATCCATTGAATTAGCTGGACTTTTTCTTGCACAGTGAATTGGGCTATTAATTTTATCATGCCCCATTTGAGAATTGTCCAAGCCCAATGATGATCCCACATGAGTTTCCTGGACTTTACTTATTGGGCTTGTTGATTCATGAAATTGGGCCGAAGCTAAACCAGCACAATCACTGAAACGGTTGTTAAAGCTAGCAATAGGTGAGAAACATGAATTTTCCTCATTCGCGTGAACATCAAAATTTTCACAGCCGTCTTTACAATTAACCTCATCATTAATTCTCTCCTGGAACAAGTTACCTAGGCCAAAGCATCGTGACTCTACATCTTCATCATTTAATGCTCCCATATTTTGAGGTTCACCGGAATCTTGGTTATTGTTTACCGGAGCCCGATCAATGGTCGGTGATCTTTCTAATTTTTCTTCCTCATAGTCTGACTCACCTTGATTGAAACTAACATCATCATCTGAATTATCAAACGTGTCGTCCACGAATTCATCATCATCATCTTCTTTGGTTTGTTTGGCATGCACATCTTCGATATTATATTCTTCTTCTTCATCAAAAAGTTTTCCTTCTTCCAAGTTCATATCAATTACCCTTGACCTATCTTCTTCTACGTAAACCATAATGAATTTATTCCTTACTTTCACTTCAACTGCTTCATCTATTCTTGACCGAACATCCGTACAAACCAAGACCCAACCATGATTTAGATTTTGATTGTCTTGCGTTAAAGCACAGTTTTCTGTTTCTAGGACATTCCCCCATGAATTAGCGATGGACATGAAAACCTGAGAATCCCAAACGGTTGCAGGTACCCCACTAATTTTTAACCAAACCAATCTATTTTGCACCAAAATGTTATGATCTTTGAAAAAACCACAGCTACTACACCACCGATAGATTGCATGATCTTTGTTTGATAGAATTTCCTCAGCCTCGACAGAGGATTTAAAGATCCAAAGGATCTCTAACCCCCCAAGGTATTTAATATCACAGGCAACCATTCCTTCCGCTCTACTCAAACCAATAATCTGCTTAATGAACTTCCAGTCTTTCAATGAACCGATGATAGATCTAGATCTACCAAACGGGTGCGATATGTGTTGAGATTCATTGATGAAGATTGTCTTGATTTTGCCCACACCATTCATAATACGCTCGCTATGTTTTTTGTTTAGAGTATCTCTCAGATCAACTGACCCCTTCAACTTCTCTCTTAAATCGTACTTTTGATTGAAAACAACATGATTATATTACCTGTAATCCCTAAGATTAAAGTTCGCATGATGGTCTTGATCTTTGTTAATCCTTTCTCGAAGATCATTTGCAGGAAGGTTATCCCTTCTTTCATGCGCCTTGAACACCTTGATCTGATATCCCTCCTCGAAACAGATTTTACTTAGAGCCATTAACATGGAATCAACATCTTTGACATGTGCAAATCTGGCGAAAGCAAAACGATGACCCCCTTTCAATCGTTTCCCAGCCATGTAAACATCACGAATATCACCGAACGGTTTAAAGATCCTCCACAAATCCATAACATTCCAACTTTTGGGGAAGTTGAAAAACATAAACGAAGTAAATTGAATTCCGAAAAGGCCTTTCAAACGATCCTGAAGTCTTCCATTGTATCGATCCCTTGAATCTTTTGTGCTCGAATGAAGTTTATTGTTCTCTCTCCTCCCTCTCTCTCGCACACCCCATATTTTCCTCACTTTTACTTATAAGTTTGTATGTATTACTTCGGACGATTAAATAACTAAAGTTTAGATGTATATAAATATATTTGCGTTCAAATGACTATTTATTTTTATCGAAAAAATCTTAGAAATATATTGGACGACTATTATGTCAAATTGTATTTTACGTTTTAATGCTTTTTGGCCCTCCCACATCTCTTGCGAATGGGTGTATTCGACTTTTGACCCTAGTCACCTAGTCGCAATTCGCTTGCGAATATCGATAATTATCCAGTCATAACCCACAAATTTTTGGTCCGATCCAAATTTATTAGTCATGATCAAAAAATTAGTCCATATGCGAATGATTTACGTCTTACGTGGGCAAATTCGCATAATTTTTATTTTAATTTATGAGCAAAATGTCACAACACATTTTTTAGCATTTTGGTGATAACACCTTTTAACAACTAATTGCACTCAATTCCTAAATTAGATCTAAACATCTAATTTAGGATTGATCATACATTATCGCTACTCATCATTTAAAGGTAGGGTTATAACGAGCATGCACATCCAAAATCGAAATTATCATCCTGTAATCATTAATTACTAGCTCGTTTATGACTTGCAAAATACAGGTTATCTTCAGCGAAATTTTAAGAAAATTAATAAATGTGAAAGGAGGTAGGATTAACATGTATTAAGTATATATGCTACCTGATGTGAGCATTTTTTCTTTAGTAGATAAAGATAACTTACTTAAAAATATATGCTACCTGATAGCATTTTTTCTTCATGTAGATATAGATGATTTCTTGATGATTCTACTATTAACCAACCATCTAGGATTATATTGTTTAGGTCGAATCATCTAGATCGTGTAGCCTTGTAAAGACCTTTAATAACATCCACACATAAAAAGTAAGGATGTTAAATTAATTATTGGAGTTTAAATTTTGTCATTTGTACATACTAATCAAGTTGTACCTACTTATCAACACGTAAATGTACCTTTAGAAAAAAAGTTCTAAGCTGAGGGCCAAGTTATTCTACTATTTTTGTATTTAGGCATGCCAACTTTAATCGTTTTTTTTTTTTTTTTTTTTTTTATGAACGGCAGGTTAGAGGTTAGTCACACACGCATGCACTCGGAGGAAACCACGACCCTTGACCCTTCCATGCGGAGCCAGGTCAGGAATTCGGGGAAAACCCCCGCCGCAATCGAGACTCGAACCCGGGTCTCTCTCACAAGCAGGTAAACCTGCTACCACTGAGGCAAGATGCCTGTGGCAACTTTAATCGGTTCATCAACATGTGCGATAGTCATTAGCAACAAGATACAAAGATTTGATTATAGATTAGTAATTTCTTAGTGGGGCGTCTTCAGATATAGGCAAGATAGACAACCGTCTATGACTCAAAAATTATAATTGATCAAAAATTTGAATATATATACAATTTTTTCAAAATCGTCAAGTAAATTATATTAAAAATTGTCAATTAATATTTTAATTCTATAATTTTAAATTAATACATTGTAAGTAAAAATAGATAAATTATTATTATTTTTTTTATATGTATTAAAAAATTAAGCATGTACGAGGCTCATTTTTATTTTCACCTAGGACCTACTAAATTGTTGAGACGGTCATGTTAGTGAACTCATCTTTTAAAAACTAATTTATAATTTATAATTAATTATAACAATAATAATATAACTTCAATGTAACCATCACAAAATGCTTTAGTAAATTTTCTGATATTTAAAAAATATCAGATTCAATCATCACTAAAGTTATATCTTCTATGTGATAGTTTATTACCTTTAGTATAGACTTTTTTGGTTCGTTGGTCCTTTATTTATACACGAAATTGCAATCCGAGTCCCTCAAGTTTTTTTTAGATTTTTGAGTCCTTTAAATTGCAAAATTTAGCAATCCGAGTCCTTCCGTCAGTCCGCCGTCTAAATTAGCCGTTAGTGCCATCACGTGACCAAAACGTGATGGGTATTTTTGTCTTTTTGCATCATTTCCAACATTGACTTAGGGTAACTTTGTCTTTGGGTTGTCATGAAGTGTTTCTTTTTCTTTTCTTTTTTTCATTTTCTTGTTTACAGAACCCACATCAACACCTTGAAAATTTTACGAAACACCAATTAACAATTTCAAAGACCTAGAATCAAAACCTTGATAATTACAAAACATATAATCAAATCAAAACTTGAATAATCACAAAACCAAAATCTACCAAAATTCTGTAAATCTGTTGAGCTAAAAATCAAAAGAAAACAAAATCCATATCGTCAATCAAGTTTTCAAACATCTAACAAAACCCATCTCTTTCAAACTTAACAAATGTTTACCCGAATCTAAACATAAACAAAATTACAATTACAAACTTGAACAAAGCAAAATTATATACTTGATTAGCTAACATTACTAGTTCTTAACAAAAATTCACTAACGATTTGTTAAACAAGAACAAAAAATCCATAAACGAATTTGGAAATACATCACTTCACTTGCTAATAATCACACCCACCTAACTACCATTTCATTTTAATTTAAAGTTCAATTTAAAAGTTGTTTCTCACATCTTGGATTCGTAAACAGGGAGTATGAATATAGATTTCATAAAACTTACAAGCAAATGAATGAGGTTACATTTGCCTCCAATATTTTGCGATATCCATATAATTATAATAGATGTGTAATATTAAAGTTGTACAACAGAATGACAGATGTGACCAGATAGGAGCACATCGGAGTCGAAAACGGAGATGGCGAGCATATCGGAGTTAAGATGACCAGATCGGAGCATATCAGACTCGATAACGGAGATGGCGAGCATATCAGAGTTGAGATCAGAGATGATGATTTACAGATCTAATTTGTTAGGGTTTATATGATTTTTTGTTTTAGAATTAAAGATACATGTCTGCTGTGAAAGAAAATCCACAACAACTCCCGTAACAAAAATCCCCAAATCCATCTACTTTACTTTTACATTCTCGATCTAAAAAAAAAAATATGGAGGGATTATACCCAAAAGGGTTCAAGCGAATGAAAGAATAAGAAAACCCTTTTTTGTTGGATTTTTCAGGTTTTTGTTCTTCATCTAACGGAAATGAAAGAAATTATGTGAATTATATTTGGGTATTAAATCTAATTAGATCAGAGACTAAAATAGGGTTTATGAATGTGGATGATGAAGATGAATGTTACTGAGCATCAACCCTTTTCAAACTTATTAAAGGCTGAATTTGAACTAAAAAGACGAAAATACCTATCACGTTTTGGTCACGTGATGGCATTAACGGCTAATTTAAACGGCAGACTGACAGAAGGACTCGAATTGCTAAATTTTGCAATTTAAAGGACTCGAAAATCCAAAAAAAACTTGAGGGACTCGGATTGCAATTTCGTGTATAATTGAAGGACCAACGGAGCGAAAAAGTCTTTAGTATATTATTTGAACATGTGCTTCTGAAGATAAAAAAATTACTCATCTTATTTAAATAATAAGGGTTAAAGTCAAAAATAGGCTACAAACTTACACAAATGTACCGATGTCGCCCACAAACCCATTTCCGTCCTACTGTCGCCTACAAACTTTCAAAAAGTGTACCAATGTAAACAAAAACTTTTAAAAAGTGTACCAATGTAAACAAAAATGACTTGCTACCGGCTAAACTGGTTAAAATCAACACGTGTCGTTCGTGAATTGGATCTAAAAAAAAAAATTATCAGATCAAAATTAGTATGTAACAGGTCAAAACCATAAAATGTTGATATTAGCACATTTTTTGAAAGTTTGTAGGCGACAGTAGGACGAAAATGAGTTTGTGGACGATATCGGTACATTTGTGTAAGTTTGTAGCATATTTTTTGGCTTTAACCCTATTAATAAAGATAAAGATATTAAAAGTGGTCCATCGTTAAAAGAAGGCTCGGGTTGTCATCAGTGGCGATTCTAGGATGAAATGTCAATGGGGTCCTAAATTTTTTTTTTAAGTCTAATTATATTTGAAGGGTACTTTAGTGGTTATTTACCTATAAAAAGTACAAATTTTAAAAATATATGGGGTCCTATACTTAAATTTAGTGATGTCCTGTACAATTTAAAGTATACATTGTAAAATTTTTTTTTTCACTAGTGGAGTCATAGGACCCCATACCCTATAGTGTACAATCGCCACTGGTTGTCATTTGGATCTCAAATGCCTACAAAATCATTTGGGCCGAAACCCAACTGCTGAAAGGTCTTAAAGTGTCTTTCCTACAGTCATGCACTTGAATTTTTTTTATTTTTTAATGGATTAATGGATAAATAAACTTTAGAAAATTAAAAAGAAGGCGAGGGTTGGCATGCGAGTTGCCTGAATGCCTGTTGCCTAACAATATGGTTCGATCTCGCTAACTTTTAACTGCGACTTGATAACGTAACAAACAACACACAAACCTGACCTTCGCATGTTGCATAGTTATGCCTACATATGAGGTATTTTCGCAACTTTTTTTCAAAGGACAAAACATTACACATTATGGACAAATCAATTAATTTCTCTAAAAGTCAATGAGGCTACCTTATTAACACATTAGTACAAGGGTGATGATAAATCACTTAAGTTTATGATATTCACTACTTTTATCTAGTAGTACTTTTGTCAATATAATTGTCAATGCACATAATTATGTGAAAATATCAAATAATTAAATGGAAAATATCACCGCCCTTAGTACAGTAATAGAATGAAAAATATATAATACGTCCTAATTCAAGAATTTTAAATTAGTTAACTAAACGTAATTTAGTGTTTTCTAACAATTAGATATATTAGTGTATAATTGTTCAAATTAAATGTTGTTTAGTCTAAATATATTCAGATGATTAATTAAGTAAGATGATTAATTAAGTAAGAATCTATTAATTCAAAAATTACTTGTAATGATCGGTAGGAAATGTTGGATATCAAATTGTTAAGATACAACTTTGACTTTTGATTAAAGAAATGTATACTTGGTCAAACCCCATATACTTTATCTTCCTCTCCTACTCCTTAACTCCTATATAGTACTACCTGTCATGCTTTTTAACACTCCAAATTTTAGTCAAATCAAATCATAATTAACTCTAACCACACTTAATTAACAAAATGACTAATCAACATAACCAAGAAGAAGGCAACCGAAATATGGTACAAAACTTCTACAAAGCATTAGCTTCCAACGATGCCACCACCATCCATCATCTCCTGGCTCCCAACATCGAATGGTGGTTTCACGGTCCTCCATCATGCAACCGCCTTATGGCGTTGCTCTCCGGCTGTACCACCACAACCACCGCTAATAACGAAGATAATTACATTTCTTTTAACCCAATCTCCGTTGTTTCGATTGGGTCAATGGTGGTGGCTGAAGGCTACCATTTTCTCGCGAGCCATAAAGTCATTTGGGTGCATGCGTGGACGATCAATGAAGGGGCTATAACTCAGGTACATGTATTTAGTGTAATCAAATGCGAACGTAGCAAGCTAAATCCGTCTTTGCTAACTAGTACGCTGATGATATGTACACTATTAAAGTTGATAAATTCACAAACCTATACGTGAATTACATGTAATATACACCTTGTTAATACATGTTTTTAAATATATCTATCAATTTGAATAGTAAATTTATTACCACCCTCTCATTGATGATTGAAAAAAGACAATAGACCGAAACTAATAAACATAAACATTATGATTAAACTTAAATGTCATTAAAATTTCTAGTAGCGTTGACCCGTGAATATCTAATCTTTTGGATCCTCAGGTGAGAGAATACTTCAATACTTCGGTTACGGTCACCCGTTTTGCCAAGTCAACAAGTGTCCACGTGGGATCACAGGGGTTTAACAAGTGTCAGTGTGTGTGGCAGAGTAAACTCACTGATAATGCATCTATGCCTGGTCTTCTTCTTGCGGTTTAAGCTTCAAAGTCTTACGTTTCTATTTTGTTAGCCAATAACAAAAATTGCAATTCGTTGAAATATACGATTGAAGCAATTTTTTAATATCGGTATAATGTAACTAAAATGTATTTAAGATCTCTATTGTAATAACTTAAGACAAAACAACAATTCAATCTCATAATGGTGAGGTACGAGCTGAGGAATGTATGATGTCTCTCCTATCCTAAAGTTATTATAGTTTGAAGTTTCTTAGCTTATTTTAATTTGTTAAGGTTTTATTGAGACTTGAAAAGCTTGAATGATCCACGGTTTTTAAGATTAACAAATTAATTTTCAAACCGTTTGTTCGAAAAAAATTGAAACCTTTTTTTTATTAGATGCTAATAAGACTTCACAAAAATAATTTTTTATCAATGGAGGAACCGAGATTATAAATTATTTATGGGCAAATGGCACAAAAAGGTAACATAATTTACCAAATTTGACAATCAAGGTAACCTCAAAAAAATATGCCCGAAAAGGATTCCAATTTAATTTTTGCGCAAGAAAAGAATTGCGTGTTTAAAAATTTTAAAATTGAGGTAATGAAAAAAAAAATCTAAAATCGCGAATTACTTCAAATTGAAAGTTGGAACAGATTCGTAGTGCTTCGATTACTATTTGTTGTGAAGCAAATTCATCCAAAACATCACGAAATACAACGAATCGAGATGAACAAGTCGTTTTATTCAAACGACTTGTTCATCTCGATTGGTTAGTTTTCGTGACATTTTGGATCAAGTTGCTTCACAACAAATGCTAATCGAAGCACTAGGAATCTGTTCCAACTTTCAATTTGAAGTAATTCGCGATTTTAGATTTTTTTTCATTGGATATTACCTCAATTTTAAAATTTTTAAACACGCAATTCTTTTCTTGCGCAAAAATTAAATTGAAATTCTTTTCAGGCTTATACAATTTGAGGGTTACCTTGATTGTCAAATTTGATAACTTATGTTACATTTTTGGACCATTTGTCCATTATTTATTAAAGTAGTTTATTACAATTACAGAGATAAACTATCCTTATCATCAAACAAAAAAATTACTTCTAATTATTGTCATTATCAAATCCATTAATTATCTTCATTATCATTGTTTAAAAACATTCTCTATATAATATTGATGCGTTTTTTATTCATCAAATAGAGTATTCTATCAGTTCATTTTCATTGTTATTAATTAAATAGTACTAGTAATTACTATTGATTTCACGTAGTTCGTTTGGTTTGGATTCTGTTTCTATCAAATTGTTTCGGTTTAGTATTGTATTGTTTCGTATTAAGTGTTTTTGGATTGTTAGGGGATGCTCGTTTATAGATAGTTTTTGTTTAGAAGGTTGCTTTCTATGTACGAGTTCTCCTGTATTCTCTCGTTCTTTTGAATTCTCTGTTGAGAATGTTTTTCTTTGAAAAACGACCTCACTTGTATATGAGTTTTAGTTTTTTCACAGAAAAAAATTATTATTTTTTTTTACCAAAAGAAATGAAATGACTGTTTCGTTAATACTCCGTAATAATGTAATAGGGTTGTTGGACGGTGGATTAAATTCACATGTTTTGTTGGCTCAAATTACATTCAACAAAGGCATGCATGGAAGTCTAAAGTAGCCTACAACATTGGTTGAAATATGCATTCACCACATGGTAATTGTACAAAGGAGACCATGCAAAGTCTAGTGTTCATACAATCTTCACCAACCATTTTTTTCCTATAAAAGGAAATGAGATTTGCCTCATTTGATCATCCCATCACAAAATCTCATATCAAAAACACATACTTGAAAGAGTTCAATAATAACTCTTGTGAGGAGTAGTGTAGAAAATAGAGAGGGTATAGAATTGTTAAATAAAATTCTATACGAGTGAGTTACGAGGTAAGTGTTATAATCTAGTGAGTGGTCCAAATACTTTGTTAGTATTTTCGGAGCCTAGATTAGAGTGATACATTGTAACCTAGGGTTTGCCATATTTGCTAGTAAAATCCATCTCTGCTTCCGCCCGTGGACTAGGCCTCACGCCGAACCACGTAAATACTTGTGTCTTTATTTATTGCTTAATTGTTCTATTAATTTCTCGGGTCTTGAAAGTGCGCTAAATCACAACAAACTGGTATCAGAGCTATAGCTGTGATTTAATATACAAGATGACGATAATAAGGTCCGACGTAGAGAAGTTTAATGGCCAGAACGATTTTGGTCTTTGGCGAATGAAGATGCGGGCTTTTTTGAGCCAACAAGGTTATTTGTTAGCTTTGAAAGGGAGAGAATTTCTACCCGAAAAGTTGACAGATGAAGAGAAGGATGAACTTCTGGAGAAGGCACATGGCATGATTATTCTGAATCTTACTGATAGTGTGCTTCGAGAAGTTGCGGCAGAAACCACACCAGCTGGGCTTTGGGATCAGCTAGAATCTCTATATATGACTAAGAGTCTCACGAGCCGGTTGTATATGAAACAACGGTTATATACTCTTCGGATGAAAGAAGGTTCACTTAATGATCACATCAATGAGTTCAATAAAATAATTTTGGACTTGAGTAATATTGATGTGAAAATTGACGATGAAGATCAATCATAAATTTTCTTATGTTCCTTGCCAAAATCATACGAGCATTTGGTTACAACTCTACTATATAGTAAAGATACTATTTCCATGGAGGATGTCAAATCTACCTTGAACTCTGTTGAGTTGAGGAAGAAATCCCCGGCGGATTATGTGGAAGAAAGTGCAAATGGTTTGGTGGTGAGAGGAAGAAGTAATGATAGAGCATCAAGTAGTAACAACAAAGGTCGTTCTAGATCGAAACCAAGATCTAGAAAGATCAAGTGTTACAATTGTCACAAGAAAGGTCACATGCGTAGAGACTGTCCAGACTTAAAAGGAAAAAGAGAGACTTGGAATGCAGCGGGAGCCGATAAAATTGCCGCTGTTGCAGAAAATGATTCTGATGGTGCAAATGTTCTTAGTGTTACCGATGGCCGCTCAAGTAATGAGTGGATTCTTGACTCGGGTTGTTCTTATCATATGTGTCCTATTATGGACTGGTTTACTACCTATCCACAAATAGATGGTGGTAAAGTCCTTATGGGAAATGATGTAGCTTGTAAGGTTGTTGGCATAGGAACGATCCAAATCAAGATGTATGATGGCACGGTGAGGACGTTGACAGATGTCAGGCATGTTCCAGAATTGAAGAAGAATCTTATTTCCTTAGGTACGCTGGACTCCATCGGTTGCGAGTATCGAGCTCGAGGTGGAGTATTGAAAGTTTCAAGAGGTGCACTTGTCGTGATGAAAGGTGAAAGGTTTAATGGCCTTTACCTGTTAAAGGGTAGTACTGTTACTGGTGCGGCAGGAGTTTCTTCATCAGCTAAAGATGTAGATACCACCAAGTTATGGCACATGCGCCTTGGGCACATGAGCAAGAGAGGAATGATGGAGCTTAGTAAACGAGGTTTGTTGTGCGGACAGAATATCGGAAGATTGGAATTCTGTGAACACTGTGTATTCGGAAAACAAAGTCGAATAAAGTTTGGCACAGCCGTTCATAGGACGAAAGGTACTTTGGATTATATCCATTCAGACCTTTGGGGTCCATCTCCGGTTCCTTCAAAAGGTGGTGCTAGATACATGTTAACCTTTATTGATGACTATTCAAGAAGAGTGTGGGTTTATATCCTTAAACGTAAGGATGAAGTCTTTATCAATTTCAAGCAATGGAAGATGATGATAGAGAAGCAGACTGGAAAGTTCATCAAGCGCTTGAGAACTGACAATGGACTGGAATTCTGCAAAGGCGAATTCAATGAGTTTTGCAAGAACGAAGGCATTGTGAAACACCACACAGTGCGGTTTACACCACAACAGAATGGCGTTGCAGAACGGATGAATAGAACACTCCTTGAGCGAGCGAGGTGTATGCTCTCAAATGCAAAATTACCGAATGTATTTTGGGCTGAAGCTGTCAATACAGCTTGTTATTTGGTAAATCGGTCTCCATCAACGACAATTGATTGTCAAACTCCTTTGGAGAAATGGTCAGGTTTTCCTGCAAGTTACAGTGATTTGAAGATATTTGGTTGTCCTGCTTATGCTCATGTGAAAGATGGTAAACTTGAGCCGAGGGCCAAAAGATGCATATTTCTAGGGTATGCAGATGGGGTGAAGGGTTATAGATTGTGGTGCCCTGATGGTAAATCATCCCGATTTCTTATCAGCAGGGATGTGACATTTGATGAGTCTGCTATGTTGAAAAAGTTAGAGGGGGAACAAGTAGTTGCTGGAAAAGATCGTGAAGTTGAAGAGCAGGTGGAGCAAGAAATAGAAGTTCCACAAGGAGTAGTACAAGATACTCCTGTCGAGCCCGTTGTAGAAGACGTACATGACTCTAGTGTTGATCAAATGACATCAGAAGATCAGTCAGATGAGCAACATGATCTACAAAATTATAATCTAGCAAGAGATAGAGAACGGTGAGCAATAAAACCACCACAACGGTTCGGGCATGCAGATTTGGTAGCTTATGCCCTGAGTATGGCAGAAGATATAGAGGTTCAAGAACCTGCTACATATCGTGAAGCTATTAGTGGCCCAGAATCTGCAAAGTGGTCTGTAGCTATGAATGAAGAGATGGAGTCTCTTTATAAGAATCATACGTGGGAGCTGGTGAAACCGCCAAAAGGTCAAAAGATTGTTGGATGCAAATGGATCTTCAAGAAGAAGGACGGAATTCCGAGTGTAGAAGATGAAAGGTTCAAAGCACGCCTTGTAGCAAAAGGCTTTACTCAGAGAGAGGGAGTTGACTTTAATGAAGTTTTTTCACCGGTCATAAAGCATACATCTATTCGCGTGTTACTTGCCATGGTTGCCTTACTTGATATGGAGCTGCAGCAACTAGATGTCAAGACGGCGTTTTTACATGGTGAGTTGGAGGAACGGATCTTTATGCGCCAGCCAGAGGGATTTGTTGTCCAAGGAAAGGAAGATTATGTATGTTTGCTGAAAAAGTCATTATATGGCTTGAAGCAATCACCTCGGCAATGGTATAAGCGGTTTGGCGTATTCATGACTAGTAAATGTTACTCGCGGAGTGATTATGATAGTTGTGTATATCACAAGAAGCTTCCTGATGGCTCGTACGTTTATTTGCTATTATGTGTGGATGATATGTTGATTGCTTCGAAAAACATGTCAGAGATCGATCAGTTAAAATCTCAACTCAAAATTGAGTTTGAGATGAAAGATTTGGGTGCAGCTAAGAAGATATTGGGAATGGAGATTATCAGAGATAGACGTGAAGGAAAATTGTATTTGTCACAAAAGAAATATATTGAGAAGGTTCTTCAGCGTTTTGGGATGGATAACTCCAAACCGGTTAGTACTCCACTTGCTGCACATTTCAAACTTTCATCAGCGTTGTCACCGAAAACTGAGGAGGAGGTGGAGCATATGTCACATGTTCCATATGCTAGTGCTGTGGGTAGCATCATGTATGCTATGGTATGTACTAGACCGGATATTGCACATGCGGTAAGCGTGGTGAGTAGATATATGGATTGTCCAGGAAAAGCTCATTGGAAAGCAGTGCAATGGATTCTTCGGTACCTCAGAGGGACAACTGATATTGGCTTAGTATTTGATAGCGATGGTAATACTAATGTTACCGGATACGTTGATTCAGACTATGCTGGTGATTTGGATCGGAGAAGGTCTCAGACCAGGTATGTTTTTACTCTCGGAAGATGTGCTATTAGTTAGAAAGCAACATTACAATCGACTGTAGCTTTGTCGATAACTGAAGCGGAATACATGGTTATGACTGAGGGTGTGAAAGAAGCAAAGTGGCTGAGGGGTTTAGTTGGTGATCTGGGTTTGCAACAGGACAAAACTGTGGTGCATTGTGATAGCCAGAGTGCCATACATTTGACCAAAAATCAAGTATATCATGAGAGAACTAAACACATTGATGTACGGTATCACTTTATTCGAGAAGTCATATCAAAAGGAGTTATAATTGTAAAGAAGATTGGCACGGCAGATAATCCGGCAGATATGTTGACTAAGCCAGTTACAACAAACAAGTTCGAACATTGTTTGGACTTGGTTGGCGTTCGAAGAAAGTGAAGAGCCCGGGAGGGCTGAAAGGAAGCAGAGATTGATAATGGATAGCAAAGGAATGGAATGTTCGCCAAGGTGGAGATTTGTTGGATGGTGGATTAAATCCACATGTTTTGTTGGCTCAAATTACATTCAACAAAGGCATGCATGGAAGTCTAAAGTAGCCTACAACATTGGTTGAAATATGCATTCACCACATGGTAATTGTACAAAGGAGACCATGCAAAGTCTAGTGTTCATACAATCTTCACCAACCATTTTTTTTCTATAAAAGGAAATGAGATTTGCCTCATTTGATCATCCCATCACAAAATCTCATATCAAAAACACATACTTGAAAGAGTTCAATAATAACTCTTGTGAGGAGTAGTGTAGAAAATAGAGAGGGTATAGAATTGTTAAATAAAATTCTATACGAGTGAGTTACGAGAGAAGTGTTATAATCTAGTGAGTGGTCCAAATATTTTGTTAGTATTTTCGGAGCCGAGATTAGAGTGATACATTGTAACCTCAGGTTTGCCATATTTGCTAGTAAAATCCATCTCTGCTTCCACCCGTGGACTAGGCCTCACGCCGAACCACGTAAATACTTGTGTCTTTATTTATTGCTTAATTGTTCTATTAATTTCTCGGGTCTTGAAAGTGCGCTAAATCACAACAAGGGCTAATCGTTATAAGTTGATAATATCAATATATACAAAAATTTATTATTATTAGCATAATTGTTTTTACCGGCAAACTAATTTATAAACAAGCAAACCCTCTAGCTAGGAGCTATACGAACATCACAAAGGATAAACTAGTAAGATTTCCAATTAGACACTACATGACCTTTAAATTTAAGTTAAGAAAAAGACAAAAGCCTAATGAAATCAATAAACGTTACACCTCTTCAAAGAGTTTTCATGGGAAAAAAAACACAATACCTGAATCATCGTATCACCAATAAAGTTCATATTCTTCGGCCTATTCCACTGCTATCAAATCCCCTCAACTCGATATTTGTTGTACATCTATTTCCATCCAAGTATATACTTTGTTTAACACTTCATTGTCAAAAGAATATTGGAAAAAATATGCTCCATGCTCTCTACACATTGATTGCATATAGGCATGAAATCGCCTCAATCTCCAAACCCTATGGAATGAGACAAGGAATTATATACTGTGTTAATATTATTCGTAAATACACTAATACTCAAAAATTAGTGTTCTGAGTAACGATTTTTTCTATTCACTATTGTTGGTGATTTTAGCATGATCCAATGTCATTTTAGTTGATTGGATTACTAAGTTGAAAGTGTTCAAACCATTGAAATGCTACACGGATTTGGAGAGTGTGGAGTACATGTTCATAAAGTGTAAAATGGTTTGAGGTAATGGATATAAGCTTGGAAAATGTTTGGAACATTAGAAATGCGAAACGGGACTTGCAAGACCAAACGCACCGAACCACATCGCGTAAAACTGCAGCAGCCAGGCTGCAGCATTAAGCCACGGCGCGGCTGGGAGGGGCGCGGCGCGCCTTAAGGCGCTGTGTCCAGGTCGAGGATGTTGCTTGCTATTGGTGCTTGTGTCTTTGTTAAGCCGCGGCACGGGTCCCTAGGCCGCGGCGTGGCTTAATACATGGACGCTGAAAATGTGTCATTTTTACCCAAAAGGTGCATTTGATCCCCAAACGTTTTGGGGTTGTTCCAGGACATTTAAGAGCGGTTTATTCATGTATTTGGACTTGTTTAAAGCACAAATACATGGGTGTGACATTCCAAACATTATGTGGGTTCATGTGAAAAGGTGTGACTCTTCAAAGACACCTTTTGACCTATTATAAATATATGAATTCATTTTCATATGAATGTTAGACACTTTACACAATGTTCTAGATTTTGAACATGTCTAACACACTTTCAACACAAAACATCCAGATTTATGCAATCTACAATTGCAAGGAACAATTATCTTTTGGTCAAGACGATTGTTCATACTAGTCTTATCCTAATAGTGATTTCGTGTAACTCGTGACCAAGTGGGTCGAAATACTCTATTAAGAAAGTGTTTCACGATTCTAGTATCAATCCGGTTGTTGATTCTTTACCCACTGATGAATATTTCCCCAACAATTTAATAGAGTAATTTGAGAATCAAGACCGGTGCGAATGTGTGAAGAAGGCGTCTTTCAATTGCTGTGAAGTTTTGAAGGAATGATTGGATGAAGGTATGTACACGCAATTATTCATATGTTGGAATTGACATGGGATTGGGATGTCAATGCACTCTTACAAGTACGTGTACTTTATTCATCTTCTATATGTTTTTTTTTTATATTTGCATGACACTTGCAAAATATAAGGAAAATCACAGTTTATGGTGGATTTGTACAACATGAAGTTTGATATAAATTATGTGGTTTCTTTTATCAATAAATATAAAATATAAATTATTAGTAAACTTCAAATGGAAGTTTACGGTACTGAATTTATTGATTTAAGAAACACATGGATTGTGATTTTTTAATCAAAGAATATATCAAACTTTTGGTGCCTTGGTTCCTTACAAGTATTGCATGATACAATTTGGAATAAATTGTGATCATGGGACTTAGACATATATTATGAATATGTGCCAATATAATTCAAGAATATATGATAAATGATTCCCATGCGAATTCATGTTGGAACAAAAGAAAGGCTAGAATATATGATGTACGTACAATCCATTCATGTTGGTAGTTATAATTTTTCAGTTGTTGGTTATTGACCATAATATCATAACCATTTCTTGAATGGTTGCAATGGTTGATACAATATAACTACATGGAAAAATCATAGCTGTTCATATGTAGAGTATGGCATTAAATCATAAGGTGACTTTTGGTATGTAAATTATACATGCGATGTGAATAATACTTTTCACATGTATATGGATTCAAAAGTCAACCTCATATGTGGTACCCCTCATTTGTCCTGTTTTGGGTGATGATTATGTTCCCGTAAGTTGGTTAATTAAATACTTGAAATATGAAATTTAGTTTTCAATTATTTGTTGGTGATATATATTTAATCAATTTTGGTCGAACAAGGGAAAAGGTGGCTATTTCTTGTTGTTGGTATGTGTGTCGTTACATTTATGCGTAAATGAGTGTTGTCAATGAAAAGAAAGTTTTATTATATTTTCTTTATATGTTGACATGGATACCTTTTATGAATTATTAACAATTGTGATTGTTGGTAAGACAATGGATTAATTGATGATAATTGTTATGCTATTTAACGGATGGTAATAATCCGTTAAAAAAGTTACAAGACAATTTTGTATGGTTGTGAAGTGACAATTTTTTTAATAAATAGAATGACCATGAAACTTTTATTTATTGGTGAGAGATGTCCATAAACCATTTGATGATTTATTAAAATGATGCAAGTTAGTGACACAAACATATTTTGATAATGAACAAGGATTAAAGGTTGTTTAATTGTTTCTAAGTGCCGAGTTGCTTTGGAAATTGGTGGTGTGATGTATGTGATTACATCAAGTGACCAATATAGCATGGTGTTAGGAAAATTAAGCATGGTCTAGTGGAAGAATATTGTGATGGAGCTTAAGTACTTTAGTACTTGTAAAAGCCAATCATGAATTATGGTTTAATTCGCAATGAAAATCCTTAAGGCATATTAAAAAAATTATTGAGTTTAATATTGATCAAGAGGATTATACATCTACAAGTTGTTGGATCTTACACTTGGTATAGATGAGGTGTCTTGGATCAAAGTGATAATGTTGAGGTTATTGAGACTATAAACTTGTTTCCATTACTTCTTAGTTTTAGAAGTGGATGGACTAGGGTATGTTTATGATTATAATCTCACTACCTAATGTAATGGTAATAATTGTGTACACAAGGATAATGGGATACATTATCAAGGGTGTATAAATTATATGGTTACATTGATGACTTGTGAAAAGTGGACATATGCAAGGATTAATCAATCAATTGTCTTGAGTACTCACAAGGTTCTTATGGTATAATAAGAATTTGGTAAATCCTTGGTTTAAAGGATTGCAAAAGAATGAAACTTGATTGAAGTCATAACGAATGAGATGAAAGTTCATGGTGATCCCTAGTGATGGGATGTCATTGACTAAGGCATGTATTTGAAACAAGTAAAAGTCTAGACACTTATGCCTTATACAAATTGTGTTTCGTGAGGTTTATCACAAATGAAGTGATGTATATGTGGATTTTGTTGGGTTACAACAAGTTTGAATAAATCACTTGAGAAAAGCATTAGCCGGAAGCGCGCATAAGTGGCTAATATTGTGGGATTGAAGTCCATTTAGATCTTCCATAATGGGATACCCAATTCCCTTCTAGTACAACGCTAGGAGCTGAATTCAATGAGGAAAGCCTACTATCTGAAGATTCGAACACATTTAATATATGATCCCAAAGTATGTGTTCAGACCCGTGAGATAAAGAAGGTTGAAGTTAAATACTTCTTAATAGTTGTCTTGAAAATTTGCATCGCGGGAGCAAGATTAAAAGAGACTACCTATGTGAACATGAGGTTAAGCCGCCTCAAGAAAGCTTGGGACTTAGCTTTTGATATGTTCATGAGAGGATTGAGACACATGGCTTATAATAGTGTCAGGTTAATTGTAGAAAGTATGGAACTAGTGTGTATATTATCGACAGGTTTTCAAATGAATTGATGGGTTCAAACTATTAGAGCACCCTGATTTTCGAATTCTTGCACGTGTAATATGCTATGTGTAAATTCAATCCATGTGACATTTACACTTATGCACTAGTTATCTATTTGTTGGTATTTTAGTAATCAAGGATCATACTAAAATGGGGGGGGGGGGGGGGGGATTGTTGGTGATTTTAGCATGATCCAATGTCATTTTAGTTGATTGGATTACTAAGTTGAAAGTGTTCAAACCATTGAAACGCTACACAGATTTGGAGAGTGTGGAGTACACGTTCGTAAAGTATAATATGGTTTGAGGTAATGAATATAAGCTTGGAAAATGTTTGGAACATTAGAAATGCGAAACGGGACTTGGAAGACCAAACGCACCGAACCACATCGCGTAAAACTGCAGCAGCCAGGCTGCAGCATTAAGCCGCGGCACGGCTGTGAGGGGCACGGCACTCCTTAAGGCGCTGTGTCCAGGTCGAGGATGTTGCTTGCTGTTGGTGCTTGTGTCTTTGTTAAGCCGCGGCGCGGGTCCCTAGGCCGCGGCGTGACTTAATACATGGACGCTGAAAAGGTGTCATTTTTACCCAAAAGGTGCATTTTATCCCCAAACGTTTTGGGGTTGTTCCAGGACATTTAAGAGCGGTTTATTCATGTATTTGGACTTGTTTAAAGCACAAATACATGGGTGTGACATTCCAAGCATTATGTGGGTTCATGTGTGTCATGACCCGGATTTTTCCATGATTATATATTGAACAATATTAATATTTACATGATTAAATGTTTCCAACATATTAAGCAATCAAACTTTTTAAGACTTGATTAATTGAAACGAATTTTATGTAAACGTGTGACCACCCAACTTGTCCGATGATTCACGAACGTTATAACTTGTAAATAACATGATAATATATATATGAACTTATATATATATATATATATATATATATATATATATATATATATATATATATATATATATATATATATATATATTAACATGATGAAATGATAATTAAGTATCTCATTAAGTATATTAACAATGAAATATATACATAAAATGAGACTACTAACTTAAGGATTTCGAAACGATATATATACGTAACGATTATCGTTGTAATAACGTCTTAATATTTATATATCGTATTAAGATATATTAACACAATACAAAAAGTACTTCATCTTTAATGTAGATATCATAGGCCAATTGTATCTATATCTTCGGATAATCGTATGCGAATGTGACTAACGAAATGGGAATCGAATCAGTAAATTGAACACGGTTTTGTACTTTGTGAATTTTGTATATTGATTGAGAATGTATGCTTCTGGAAAATGAAACTTAACATGATATGTGACTTATTGTTGGTTTATGTCAATCTCTGAAACCTTATGCATTGGGCACAATAGAGCCATACTTTATGTGAATTCTGATTTGAACTGAAAACTGAATGATCAACTTGCACGAATAAACTGTACAAATTGGCTAAACAAAAGTGGCTAGATTTTTTATATGTGTTACTTTGATTTGTCCTTGAACTATGGCCACTGGTCTTGTATCAATTTCATGTTTCTAACTCAGGTTATAGCCGAAATAAAATCATTGCGCGGTCAGAAACTGACCTGGCAAACCCCAAATGTATTCCTTCTGATTCCTGAATTTTAATTATCGTATGAGTCCCTGACCGGACTTTTTGGAATCAATTTTGAGTCTAATTATGATCTGGAGTTTTTCATATTTACTTGAATTTTGTACTATGAGATAATGTGCTAAGTATGCTACGTGTTCGTAAATTTGGTGCATGACGATAAACTGAAATTGTGAAAATGATTATTCATGACCTAAAACGTATTGTATGACTTAGTTTTGACATGTTGACCAATATTTGACATGAACCTACTGATGTTGACTTTAGTTGACTACTTTGACCAAGTTTGACTTTTGGTTTGGCTTCGGTTGACTTTATTTGACTTGCATGATATGGTTGACTTTTACTTTAAATCGCGTCGAGTTGAGCAATAAGACAACGTACACTATGAAACCACACTTATATAAGATACATATATTAACCAACCTACATACGTATACTTAGGTTACACTACTCGGGTCTAAACCGTACAAGTCATTTGTCTTTCATTCCGAGCTTATTCAAAGGTGAGTCTACAGTCCCGCTTTTTACATGTTTTCAGGGATGAGAATACACGCTGTTATATTTACAATTTCAAATGCTTTATATTGACATGAGTACTACACATATGCATATTGAGTTTGTTCAAAAAGCCTCTAGCTTGAATACTTTTAATACCATTTGGTAGGCACAATTTAGATGGACGGATCTGTTAGGTTGACAACCTCACCTACTGTAAAATCAGTGGTGCATTTACTTTGAACATTTAATACATCTGAACAATGTATAACATTTTACGAGGTAAGGTCGGGTGTAGTGGTTTCTATACTCGGGTTAATGCTAGTATTCAGGTGCTCGGTTTATGTTTGCGATAGAATCTTGTGGCCAATGAAATTAAACTATTTTTCTGATAACTGTTTTTCAGACATTGTTACGTTACTTTAAACCTGTAGATTCACCAACATTATTTTTTGACCTGTTTTTGCGTGTTTATTCTCAGGTCCTTAAGAGGTATGCTTCCGCTGTGTTTGCTGCATGTCTGGCCGTGGAGTCAGCATTTGATTGTAAAGAACATTATTTACTTTCGCATTTAAAACTTTTATAACTGTTTAAATACTGTTGGCTTGTGGTTACGATCACAACAGTGTTTCTATTTTGGGATCTCTGACTTTTGTTTTTGAAAGTTATTAATTTAAATAAAATTAAATGCGATTGCTTTAAACGTCTCATATAGAGGGCGTAACTGTTAACTGTGGGACCGGAATTAACACGCCGTCAGATGGTATTTTGGCGGGGTGTTATATATACCGATCATAAAAGCCTTCAACATATCTTCAACCAAAAACAACTGAACATGAGGCAACGTAGGTGGGTCGAGCTGATAAACGACTATGATTGTGAAATTTGCTATCATCCCGGGAAAGCAAATGTAGTAGCAGATGCTTTAAGCAGGAAGGAAAGAGAGCCGATTCGAGTACGAGCAATGAATATGAAGATTCGTACAAACCTCACTACCCAAATTAAGGAGGCTCAACAAGAAGCTATTTCTGAAGAAAACTTTGGAAATGAGATGCTTAAAGGGTTAGATAAACAGCTTGTTACACGTGAAGACGGAACCCGATACTTCGCTGGACGCATTTGGGTACCGAAATTTAAAGGGTTAAGAAAATTGGTTTTGTATGAGGCACATAAGACGAGATACTCGATACATCCAGGAGCTGGAAAGATGTATCAAGATCTAAAAGCACACTTTTGGTGGCCGAATTTGAAGGCTGATATTGCAACAGACATTGGAGAATGTTTGACTTGCTCCAAAGTCAAGGTGGAACATCACAAACCATCAGGTCTGCTTCAACAACCAGAAATCCCTGAATGGAAATGGGAATGTATTACTATAGATTTCATCATGAAGCTACCAAAGACTGCATGGGGTTATGACACCATTTGGGTAATTGTCGATCGTCTCACCAAATCTGTACATTTCCTACCTATGAAGGAAATGGATAAGATGGAGAAATTGGTACGATTATACATGAAGGAAGTTGTGTCAAGACATGGAGTACCTATTTCCATTATATCTGATCGCGACAGTAGGTTTACGTCAAGGTTTTGGCAATCACTACATGAAGCTCTACTAATGATGATAATAATAATAATAATAATAATAATAATAATGATAATAATAATAATAATAATAATAATAATAATAATAATAATAATAATAATAATAATAATAATAATAATAATAAAAATAAAAATGCCCAAGTCCGGGTTTGAACCCGCGACGTCCCGCTAACCCGTTAACATCCTTAACAAATCTTCTGTCTATGCTTTTCTGTTTTAGTTTGACTCTAATTTACCTTAACCCATTGTTACCGTTATCAATATAACATAACATCATTATCATCAATTCTGTTGTCATGTTTATACCCATTATCATCATTTCTAACACGCTCATCATCATTATCATTTAATATCATCAACTCGTCTGCATTATATTATACTTATCATCTTTTTCGTCGAACCCGTTCGTAATCATTATAATACATCATCGTGATAATCTCACCATCATCATACTTAAACTATTATACTCGACATCTTAATCAATACTTGATATTCAATATCACGATCACGGTCATTATTATGGTACTATCCAACTTCCTTGTCTTCCTCATCTATTCATTATTACCTCACATACATCGCCATTATCATCACCTTTATCCTAATTATCATCATCATTTAGTGATACCCTAATTAATCATAATACTTCAAATATATTTACCTAATGCAAAGTCCATTAAAAGCCCAATTCCTATAGTTCAACCCATTAAACAACACAAGCGCACTAAAAAGTAAAAAAAATATATATATATACGGCCCATAGAAATAAGAATTTGTTTGGTTTCGTTCTATCATCATGTCAACGTATCATCATATGATCATCATCAAAATCACGTACTTTCACCGAAACCATATCAACATCTATCGTCTTCACAGCAAAATAAATGGGTCTCGGCCCAGCAGGTCCATGTTGCAAGTCCAGTAAAAAAAATAATTCGGCCCTATCTGTAATTAAGTCAAGCCCAAGATGAAATAGGGTTTTCAGTTTCTCTTTTCCTTCTTCTTTTAACCGACTGTCGGCCAGTAAGAAACATAGAACACTCAAATACAAAACAGCTGTATCTTATTCATCCACATGTTTTCTATATCTTTTCATCATTTATATCATAAATAAAACCTCCTAACTAATTTGTAATCATTGTTGTCGGTTTTAACAGTTACCAGAAACAAGAGGGCAGTAGCAGTCACGGTGGTTGTGGTGGTGGATTAAGGTGCTTGATTGTAACCGAAATCAAAAACAAATAGTGGAAGTGGGAGAGAGGGAAAAAAAGAGATGTGATTGTAGACGGTAGTCATGGTGTTGTTCCAAGATATTGGTGGTAATGGATTTGAAGAAGGTGGTGATCAAATGAAGGTGGTGAAAGTGGTCTAGTGGCGATTGTATTGTAAATAAAAAGGCGAGTAGAAACAGATAGTTGTAGCAACCGTAGGTGGGATTTGTGTTTGATTATCGATTAGAAAAATAAGAGATAGAGAGCAATGTATAGATAGAGGGAGATGGGGTGTATGGTGGCGTCCTGTTATTAATTGAATAGAAAAAAAAATGTAACGCAACAGGTGGGTCTTTTACTTGGATTGAAGATAATGGTTGTTAGTGATGGCAAGTGTTGGTTTTTGATGGGAGTTGTTTCATCGTACAAAGGTAAACAAGTAAAAGAGTTGTGATGTTTAATATAGAATAGGAAACAGAATTAGCGAGAGATAAAGTGAGTTGGTGGGTGGCGGTTTAGAGAGGTGGTGATGGAAGTTGCCGGAGATCATGGTGAGGTTGAGTGGTGAATGACGTTGTCGAGCAGGAGATGAAGAACACAAGTTGGTGTAGTGATCTAGCTTATATGATTCTACATATGTGTTAAGTTTATATTTAATATAAATAGAATTTGTAATATTTTAATATTTAATAATAATTAATAATAATAAAAATATATAATAATAATTTAGTCGATATGGACATGTAACAAAACACTCAAAGTCACACATGGGTATAGTAATACATGTCATTGCATAATTCATGGATAGCCGCCTTCAATTATTATTTTAGGGACTGGTTTTCGTACTTCATTGTAATTCAGTGGCGGATAAATGTATTCAGAAAAATCTAAAATTTTTAAATTAACTTTATTTATTTATTTTGGTCATTATGGTATAAAATTCAGTCACTAATTTAATAAATAAAAATTACATCAACTGTCCCTCCCATTTATGGGTAAAATATAAAAAGTGTTAAAACTTAACAAATAGTTCCTAAATACATTTTTAATATGCCTAAAGTTTATAGAACTCATTTTCGGATCACCGTTTATTTTAAAATAATAAGAGTTCCTTTTTATTTCGTTTACTATCAATTGAATGACAAATGAGCGTTTCCATCGTTTACTAAATAACTTCGAAATTTCTTATATATATATATAACATACTTTATATATTCACTTTATAATAAATTTTAATATATCTTATATTAATTTACATATTTATTTATAACAAATTGTATATTGTATATAATAGTTTATTAATATTCTTATGCATAATTATTTATATTTACTTATTTATATATATTTATCTATTTACAAATAATGGTTCGTGAATCGTCGGAAATGGTCGAAGTCAAATGATTTCATAAAACAAAATTCAAAATTTTGAGACTCAATATTACAGACTTTGCTTATCGTATCAAAATTAAATAAGAATTAAGTTTTAATTTGGTCAGAAATTTTCGGGTCGTCACAGTACCTATCCGTTAAAGAAATTTCGTCCCGAAATTTGATCGAGGTCATCATGGCTAACAATAAAAATGTTTTCATGACGAATATGAGTTGATAAATAGAATTTTATCACTGTTGAGTAATATGGATAGGATAATTCGATTACTCGAAGCGTACGAGTGAAGCTATCACAAAAGAGTGAAATAAATAGATAAAGTTTCATCTTAACTTTTGATGTTGTCTTGGTTGAATTCCGGAATTCAAGGGATTTATAAGAAAATCTTCGAAATCTAAAAGATTTGATTCTTCGGCGAGTAAGGAAATTAAGATCTATATAATTAAATACGGTGATCTGCCTCGATTACTCTGTCTGATATTTTCATTATAAATTAAACTCTTCCGTCCCATTATTCTCACCATTCCTATACTTTCTTACTTAGTTCATACATCCAAAAGATTGTGAAAATGCTTAATCCCGTTCAAATCCTTATTTTTCCTAATTATCATGTATGTCATTCTTCTTTTCAATCCTCCACCGAACTCTGTTTACTTCTACTATTATCTTGGGGTGATACTATTCTTAATTCTACCGTGTCTTTATATTGCTATCCGTATTAATATCCATGGTTTGTAATCTCCGTGTTGTTATTGGATTTTATATTTTCTCTTATATTTTGGAGCTCTTTGCCTTTTTATTATCCTCTCAACCTCTAGTAAAGCGAGTAACGGTCCAGAATTCATAAGTATGGAATTTCGATTGAACATGACAATTGTTCGAAAGAAATTGTCATAGCACAATCTTTGATTGGTTATATTACCAGAATTCAAGAGAAAAGATAGAACTATCAAGAAAATATGTTCTTGATATGTTTAGAGATTTGATAGACAGTAAGAGTCGTGTAACATGACACATGATGACGTTATGATCTGTGAATCATCACATTCCATTTAGAAACTTAGCATGACTTACTGTAATATAATCACGTTAATCAAGTTTCATTATATTATACTAACTCATGCATCAGTTCCCAACACTACTTCAAAATCATTCGTATTTTAAACTCGACAGTTTTACAGAAATTTCCAATATATTGTGTTACAGATAGCACGAGGAGGTATATAATTTCTGACGAGAATATTTATGAAAATATCTTCCAAAATATCGAAGATATTTATGATAATATTTTGGGATGTCTAAGTTCGATGGTTGATGAAGAAAGATTTTCCGCAAGATTTTAACATGACTTCAGAGCAGGATATTCTCTAAAGATTTCATCTGATCCAGAATTACCTGGATTCTTTGAATATAGGGTTTGGTCCCTGTATTTGTCCTTGGTCTCCTTCATAGTTCGCTCAATCTGTTTTTCAGTACCAAATTTTTTATCGAGCGTTCATAACACTCCTTTCTTTATCATCAAACTTTTGGCCGTTTAGACCATCTACCCTTTTTCTGTTTCCTCTGCATTTAATTCTACGATATCTGAATCATCGGTTATCAATCCGAGGTGGTTTCAGGAAAATTGTGTTTTTAGATGATTAAACGCTGATGGTAATATGGTGGAATATGAAAGGTTCCCCGGTAACAATAAAAGAGCACGCATATATATCAAAGTTATAATAAGGTTGTTTCGAACGAAAAGTCGAAATTGTCTTGCTGAAGCTGTGACAAAATTTGCTACTTTGAAAGGAATTATTAAGTTATTTTGGGTAATAATAACACTAAGGAATTGGCACGGCTAGGTGTTAAACGTTTACTCAGGTTCCGAGTGTTTTTCAGGTGCATAACTATATGCATCAATATTTTCTGCTGTAGATGAAGTGCGGTTGGTTCATCCTCTCGATTGAGGTGTTTTCAATAATCATGAAAGGTTTGAACGGAGATTGTAATCGTCAAGATACCAATGAGGTTTAAGATGAAATCAAGTGGCAAACTTAAAGAATTATTTAGTTTCATATGTTATAATCAATATTTTAATTCATTTTAATTGTCCAATCTTGGTAGTCCACAGTTTGCAGTCCACAGTCACTAACTCAATAATTCATATATAGTTTATAATATTCGAATTAATTAATATGTATCGTGACTCGTGTGCATGTCTCAGACTCGATCACAACTCAAAGTATATATATTATTGTAGAATCAACCTCAACCCTGTATAGCTAACTCCAGCATTACTGCATATAGAGTGTCTATGGTTATTCCAAATAATATATATAGATGCATCGATATGATATGTCAAAACCTTGTATACGTGTCCCGATATTTAAAGTGCGTAAAATAAATAACAGAAATTAAATGACGAAAAATAAATTTCCGAGAAATAAAATTGCGATAATTAAATTGCGATAAATAAAATGTAATCAGTTAGCTAGGAACAGTTAGCGTGGATTCTTAACAAAATTTCAATTAATTAATTCGTTTGTTTCTAACAAATTTTATTTTGTCCAACGTTTTCTTCATTATGCCAATTGTTAGATTCTGATAGGTCAAAATCCAAATATGAAATTGATTGAAAATGGTTACTCTGTGTTGATGGATATGTACATCGGTGAATGTAAGTAAGATAGTAAATGACTGTTGAATCAAATTCGAAGATTGTATAGTGTAACTTATTAATGTGAAATCTAAATATTCCTCGGGTATTACCTACCCGTTAAAATATTTTCACCATTAACAGTTTGTACGAAAGAATTTTTAATTATAATCTTTATGAAAATATACTTACATATATATTTTCTTCAGATGTAATCATGGATTTAATGAGTTAATATGATATTAATCTCATTTGATTTACCATCAAAACTAGAATACATAATCTCTAAAACATTAGAGATTACATAATCGTCATGAAGAATGAAGATAATTGATGTACAACGATACGTAGAGCGATGATTATACTCGAGGTACAGAATGAGATGTTGAGGCATGGATTGTTGATGGTACTGGTGCTGTTACTGATAGTACTGTTGGTGCCGGTGATGTTGCTGAAGCTGGTAAATTTTGCACCATATTCTCCAAATTGATTACTCGGGCGCGAAGTTCGTTGACTTCTTCTTTTATTCCGGGATGATTGTCGGTAAGAACGAGCGAATGAATAAGTTTTAGAATTTGAGATAGTATATAATCATGAAGACATATTCGGGAAATGAAGGTGAAAATGGTATTTTGCACTGGTTCACGGGTAAGTGCTTCAGGTTCTTCGCCAAGAGATGAATTTGGTTGATGAAAAGGGTCACCTTCTTTTTGTCTCCAATGATTAAGTAGGCTATGAACCCATCAGATGAATTGGTTGATTTATTCTGGTGATACTACTTTCGGAGCTTAGGTGAAACTCCATATCGGAATAGCTGTCGGAATTCGAGGAATTCGAACTGGTTGAGGGATTCATCTCGTACGATCAGATGAAGGATTTTTGATAAAAACAGATTATAGGATTTATATTAGTACCCTGCAATATATAATTTACATATACATATGTAATACTAAAATCCCATAAGTTACGGAGGAATCTACGGAAGCGGTCAGGCAAAGGTAACAATAACAGATACGCTAAGATATGAATTTTATCTATACACTATTCATGCAATTAATTCAGTAACATGTGTCTAGACTAAGAATGATAAGTAGGTAATTTCCTATGGATGATAAGAAGGTAATTTTTGACACGAAATGATAAGCAAAACTTTTGACATGCAGACACGGTTGAAGTCCAGACTCACTAATGCATCTAAACAACTATCAGTTAGACACACTAATGCAAGACCTGGTTCGCTAAGACCACCGCTCTGATACCAACTGAAAGGACCCGTTCATATACATTATAAACGATTCACAATAGTTGATTTCATTGCGAGGTACTTGACCTCTATATGATACATTTTACAAACATTGCATTCGTTTTTAAAAGACAAACTTTAATTTACATCGAAAGTTGACGGCATGCATACCCTTTCATAATATATCCATCTATAATTGACTTAATAATAATCTTGATGAACTCGACAACTCGAATGCAACATATTTTGAAATATGTCATGAATGACTCCAAGTAATGTCTCTAATATGAGCTAATGCACAGCAGAAGATTTCTTTCATACCTGAGAATAAACATGCTTTAAAGTGTCAACCAAAAGGTTGGTGAGTTCATTAGTTTAACATAAATAATCATTTCCATCCTTTTAATAGACCACAAGAATTTCATTTTCAGTTCTCATAAATATACGTCCCATGCATAGAGACAAAAATCATTCATATGGATTGAACACCTGGTAACCGACATTAACAAGATGCATATAAGAATATCCCCTATCATTTCGGGAAATCCTTCGGACATGATAAAAACAACATCGAAGTACTAAAGCATCCGATACTTTGGATGGGGTTCGTTAGGCCCAATAGATCTATCTTTAGGATTCGCGTCAATTGGTAGACTGGTTTACTAATTCTTAGGTTACCAAGTAAAAGGGGCATATTCGGCTTCGATCATTCACCCATATAAAGTAGTTTCGATTACTTGTGTCTATTTCGTAAAACATTTATAAAAGCAGCGCATGTATTCTCAGTCCCAAAAGTATATATTGCAAAAGCATTTAAAAAGGGAGTAATGAAACTCACCATACTGTATTTTGTAGTAAAAATACATATGACGTCATTTAACAAGAGTAGGGTTGACCTCGGATTCACGAACCTATATCATTCATATATATATATTAATACATATCACATTTAATCAACTAAGTTTATTTATTTTTATAATGTATTAAGATTAATATCGTTATATATTACATTAATTATCTATTATAAATATGATGTATGATTTAATTAAGATTATAATAATATATTAGTTAATATATATTAACAACATGTTAGTACATAATATTAGTATACCTGTAATATATTTTTATAAAGAAAATCATTTGTTTGTTAAAATAATAATTATAGTAGTACTAAAATAATATTAGTAAAGATAAAATTATAATAATAATAATTAGATTTAATAATGATAATAATAATAATATTGATAGTAATAATAACTTTAAAAATGTTAATTTTATTACTAATGTTAATAATGATAATAATTTTTAATAATAATAATAATAATAATAATAATAATAATAATAATAATAATAATAATAATAATAATAATAATAATAATAATAATAATAATAATAATAATAATAATAATAATAATAATAATAATAATAATACCTCAAAGAAGAAGTAGCCCTTAAAAAATACCCAAGTCCGGGTTTGAACCCGCGACGTCCCGCTAACCCGTTAACATCCTTAACAAATCTTCTGTCTATGCTTTTCTGTTTTAGTTTGACTCTAATTTACCTTAACCCATTGTTACCATTATCAATATAACATAACATCATTATCATCAATTCCATTGTCATGTTTATACCCATTATCATCATTTCTAACACGCTCATCATCATTATCATTTAATATCATCAACTCGTCTGCATTATATTATACTTATCATCTTTTTCGTTGAACCCGTTCGTAATCATTATAATACATCATCGTGATAATCTCACCATCATCATACTTAAACTATTATACTCGACATCTTAATCAATACTTGATATTCAATATCACGATCACGGTCATTATTATGGTACTATCTAACTTCCTTGTCTTCCTCATCTATTCATTAGTACCTCACATACATCGCCATCATTATCACCTTTATCCTAATTATCATCATTATTTAGTGATACCCTAATTAATCATAATACTTCAAATATATTTACCTAATGCAAAGTCCATTAAAAGCCCAATTCCTATAGTTCAACCCATTAAACAACACAAGCCCACTAAAAAGTAAAAAAAAAAAAAATATACGGCCCATAGAAATAAGAATTTGTTTGGTTTCGTTCTATCATCATGTCAACGTATCATCATATGATCATCATCCAAATCACGTACTTTCACCGAAACCATATCAACATCTATCGTCTTCACAGTAAAATAAATAGGTCTCCGCCCAGCAGGTCCATGTTACAAGTCCAGTAAAAAAAATAATTCGGCCCTATCTATAATTAAGTCAAGCCCAAGATGAAATAGGGTTTTCGGTTTCTCTTTTCCTTCTTCTTTTAACCGACTGTCGGCCAGTAAGAAACATAGAACACTCAAATACAAAACAGCTGTATCTTATTCATCCACATGTTTTCTTTATCTTTTCATCATTTATATCATAAATAAAACCTCCTAACTAATTTGTAATCATTGTTGTCAGTTTTAACAGTTACCAGAAATAAGAGGGCAGTAGCAGTAACGGTGGTTGTGGTGGTGGATTAAGGTGCTTGATTGTAACCGAAATCAAAAACAAATAGTGGAAGTGGGAGAGAGGAAAAAAAAAGAGAGATGTGATTGTAGACAGTATTCATGGTGTTGTTCCACGATATTGGTGGTAATGGATTTGAAGAAGGTGGTGATCAAATGAAGGTGGTGAAAGTGGTCTAGTGGCGATTGTATTGTAAATAAAAAGGCGAGTAGAAACAGATAGTTGTAGCAACCGTAGGTGGGATTTGTGTTTGATTGTCGATCAGAAAAATAAGAGATAGAGAGCTATGTATAGATAGAGGGAGATGGGGTGTAAGGTGGCGTCCTGTTATTAATCAAATAGAAAAAAAATGTAACGCAACAGGTGGGTCTTTTACTTGGATTGAAGATAATGGTTGTTAGTGATGGCAAGTGTTGGTTTTTGATGGGAGTTGCTTCATCGTACAAAGGTAAACAAGTAAAAGAGTTGTGATGTTTGATATAGAATAGGAAACATAATTAGCGAGAGATGAAGTGAGTTGGTGGGTGGCGGTTTAGAGAGGTAGTGATGGAAGTTGCCGGAGATCATGGTGAGGTTGAGTGGTGAATGATGTTGTCGAGCAGGAGATGAAGAACACAAGTTGGTGTAGTGATCTAGCTTATATGATTCTACATATGTGTTAAGTTTATATTTAATATAAATAGAATTTGTAATATTTTAATATTTAATAATAATTAATAATAATTAATAATAATAAAAATATATAATAATAATAATTTAGTCGATATGGACATGTAACAAAACACTCAAAGTCACACATGGGTATAGTAATACATGTCATTGCATAATTCACGGATAGCCGCCTTCAATTATTATTTTAGGGACTGGTTTTCGTACTCCGTTGTAATTCAGTGGCGGATAAATGTATTCAAAAAAATCCCAAATTTTTAAATTAACTTTATTTATTTATTTTGGTCATTATGGTATAAAATTCAGTCACTAATTTAATAAATAAAAATTACATCAACTGTCCCTCCCATTTATGGGTAAAATATAAAAAGTGTTAAAACTTAACAAATAGTTCCTAAATACATTTTTAATATGCCTAAAATTTATAGAATTCATTTTCGGATCACCGTTTATTTTAAAATAATAAGAGTTCCTTTTTATTTCGTTTACTATCAATTGAATGACAAATGAGCGTTTCCATCGTTTACTAAATAACTTCGAAATTTCTTATATATATATAACATACTTTATATATTCACTTTATAATAAATTTTAATATATCTTATATTAATTTACATATTTATTTATAACAAATTGTATATTGTATATAATAGTTTATTAATATTCTTATGCATAATTATTTATATTTACTTATTTATATATATTTATCTATTTACAAATAATGGTTCGTGAATCGTCGGAAATGGTCGAAGTCAAATGATTTCATAAAACAAAATTCAAAATTTTGAGACTCAATATTACAGACTTTGCTTATCGTATCAAAATTAAATAAGAATTAAGTTTTAATTTGGTTAAAAATTTCCGGGTCGTCACAGGTGTCACCTTGGAAAGGTGTGATACGCTTTGGTAAGAGGGGTAAATTGAACCCAAGATACGTAGGACCATTCAAGATCATCGAACGTATTGGACCTGTGGCTTATCGACTTAAGCTACCACAACAACTTGCTGGAGTACACAATACCTTTCACGTCTCGAACCTAAGGAAATGCCTTACAAAAGAAGACCTCACTGTTCCTCTTGAAGAAATCCAAATCGACGAGAAACTGCATTTTATAGAAGAGCCTGTCGAAATTATGGATCGTGAAGTCAAACGGCTCAAGCAAAGCAACATACCTATAGTTAGGGTTCGTTGGAATGCTTGAAGAGGTCCTGAGTTCACTTGGGAAAGAGAGGACCAGTTGAAACAAAAATATCCACAGCTGTTTACAAACACCGCCTATTGAATAGGTATTACTTCAAATTTCGGGACGAAATTTCTTTAACGAGTAGGTACTGTCATGACCCTGTGACGACCCGGAAATTTCTGACCAAATTTAAACTTAATCTTTATATGAATCATGCACGATAAGCATAGCCTATTAAACCGAGTCTCAAAATTTTTGGAACTATTTTGGTACATTCATTTGACTTCGACCAATCCCAACGATTCACAAACAATTGATTGTAAATAAATATGTGTGTGTGTGTGTGTGTGTGTATATATATATATATATGTGCATATAATTAATTTGAAATTATAAAATATAAATGAAACATTAAAATTAAATATGTAAATTAAGTTATAAGATAATTAAGTTATAATTAAAATGAATATATACATAGATATATGATTTCTATAATCATTATTATTAGGACAACTATTATTATTAGACATTATTATTATTAATGTTATTAGTATTCTATTAATATTAATAATGGTATTAGTATTATATTAATATCATTATCAATGTTATTATTAATATTACTATGAATATTATCATTAAGAATTACTATTATCAGTATTACTATTATTTATTTGTTATTCTTATTAATAAATTATTATTAATATTATTAGTATTACTACTTTTTTATAAGATTATTGATATTTTTATCATTATTATAAATTGTGTTATTATTATTTATATATTTATTATTAGTACTAATATTATTATTAATACATGTATATATTTATTAATACAAATTATAAACCAGATACATATACTTATACATACACCAAGTACGGATATATATATGTATACATAATACAGACGTATAAATGCACATATATATATAATTACAAAAACAATTAAATACAAAAATTTGTTAGAAAGCAATATCTGATCTGCTTAATTTGTCTGTCCAATTGGATTTCTCAACCAAGATACTTATGTTACAGAATCAAATGCAGATAGCGAACCTTTTCATTATTTGTTTTATTTTATTGGAGAAACGTACGAAGTTGTTATGCATACCTGATGTGGTAGCGGAGTGTATATAAAATACTATTAATTTTACAAGAAATACTATTAAAAATTACACAAGTTTTAATTATTTATTTACAAATGGGATATACCTAAACCTTGCTACAACACTATAGGCAGTGTACCTAATCGTAGAGTAGTATAGTTTTTAGTAAGTCCGGTTCGTTCCACAGGGAGCGGGCTTATTGCACACTATATTTTTAAACAACTATATTTGTACAAAATATATATAATTATATATAATAATATTTAAAAGGGGGTTTACCGTTTAATGACCGGTTTGTCGATTTATATTTTAAGCGAAGCGTATAGTAAATGACGATATTTAAATAACAATATAAAATAAATAACAATAATTAAAATGACAATAAATAAAAGTACGAGGAAATATGAAATAAAATATATTATGCTTATTTAAGCTTCCGTAACCATGATGTTTGACGTGTTGATTTTATTTTATTCCCATGGGTTAATTGTTCTTTGTCCTGGATTATTCAATATGTCCGTCTGGTTTTTGTCCATAACAGTCCATCAGTCATAAATATAAAGTGCGAGTGTCCTCGTTAAATTATCCTTATACCCGAAGTCAAATATTCCAACTAATTGGGAACTTAAACTGTAACAAGGTCTAAATAATTTGTTTAATAATTACACCAGGATATCGACTGCGTGTAACCCAAGGTTTTAATACTTTGTTAACAATTACGACAAGTGTCCTTGTACATAATTTCACCCCTGTTTTAATAATTCCATAGACTATTAATCCATTCCCGTGTTCGGTTAAATGAACGATTATTTGTGCATATAAATACCCCGCCCATCGTGTTCGATCGAGTGTATATGGTAATTTATAGGGACGCCCAATTGTAAATCTTTATATTAACATTAACAAACTATCATTTAGTTAAACAAATATAAAGCCCATTAATAGCCCATAGTCTAATTTCCACAAGTGTCGTTCTTTTGTCCAAACCTCAATTATGGTACAAAGCCCAATTACCCAATTTTAATATTTTTAGCCCAACATCATGATTACTTCGTCTTAAATAAGCATAATAATAACTTAAGTACGAGACATTAATTTAAAAAGGAGAACATAGCTTACATTGATTATTTATCGCGTAGTGTTACACGGACAAAGCTCCGACTTTAAAACCAGTAAAATAACTTTTACATAACCCAAACTAATCTAATATAAAACTACCCTATACTATATATATTATATATATATATATTTATTTATTTATTACAGAGTATTATTATTATTATTTTTTTATATGGCCAAAACTCGTTGCCTTTTATAGATGTGGTCTGATCCTGAGGCCCATGCGATCGCATGGGTTCTCAGTGTTAATCTCATGCGATCGCATGGCCAGTCTGGCCATGCCCAATTGCTTTGTTTTCTAGCTTGTCGACGTTATATTTAATTATATAATATAATATATATAATTTTATATAATTATATATATATTATATTATATTCTTGTGCATAGTAGACTCATAATTTTTGGTCCGTTGCATCGGGCGTTGATAGTTGGCTCAGGCCCCGGTTTCGGATTTTTGAACGTCCTTTCATATAATTTAATATCTTGTACTTTGCGTTCCGCAACTTGTACTTTTGTCATTTTTAGACGTTTCTCATCAATAAATTGAACCACTTGGATTGTATCTCGCACATTTGAGCTTTTTGGTCATTTGCGTCTTCAAATTGTCGTTTTCGCCTTTTGTCTTTGCACTTATTTAATATAAACGATTACAACTTAAAATAGGACAATTACAACTAAATAATTTACATATTGGGAAGATATTGCTACTAAATATACGTTCATTTGGAGCACTATCAAATATCCCCGCACTTGAACGTTGCTTGTCCTCAAGCAATACAGAACTTGAAATTAAATCACACGAATCACTTCTTTATTCTTCACACTTTATACATTAGTGATTTTGATACGGCGGTATAAACAATGATAGTAACGATGTGGTTTACAGTCCCACATGACTATAAAAATTTAGATCCTTAAGGAAATTGGATCTTTATGAAAACATTTGATCTTTTGAAAATTCATTCTAGCTTTTACCCTAGATAAGTTTTCCGGAATACCCTTCACCGGTGTTTGCAAAATGTTTTTGTGGGTTTTGTGGGTTTCAAATTTGAAAATTTTAGCTCAAAACTTATGGTTTTGTGTCACCCACTTGCTAACCTTGTATTGGGAAAGCAACACGTCCAGTATACTTGTCCCGTATATTACCTTTCGGCAAACTACCGTCCGGTTGTAAAGGAAAGCGATGAACAAGAAACTGTTAAGGCAATGTTTAATGACATGCATTTGTTCATGGTCTAAAATGTGTCGGATGCAATTACTATCCTTTGTAGGAGCAATAGTAAAGATCACCCTATAATTTTTTCCGGTCTGACACAAGGTCCTGTCTTCGACCATGCTATGCAACCACCGTTCTTACGGTTGACACCCGAATTGGTTCAGGTGACCTAATGAATTCTAGGTGAATTCCTAGGATTTTACGTTCAATGGTAATGAACGCATTAAAAATGGGTTTTTAGAAAACAAATCGGTTTTAATTTGATCAAAATATTTTCTCGTTCAAGCTCAAGTTTAGATATCATCGAATTCCATGAGTTTGTTATTCTCAATCTTTAAGGTCAATCTCTAGGATTGAGTAATATCAGTCTTAAAAGCTGATTTTTAATCTTTAAGGAGATTATCCTTTCTGGGGATCTGATTCATTAGTCTTATCAAGCTAATTTGCACGGCGCCCTCCCCATTTTACGAGACAGATCCTCTCATGGTTAGGATAAGTCTGACCACTTGGCTACCCTGTTTGATGCTGAGGTCCGTGGATTTCCTGCTGATTTTAGAGATGACTTTTCTAGATTTTTCGTCAACCTACAGCTGGTCTGGACGACAACTTCTTGACCTAAACCAAGAAGCGCGTGTCTTTTTCGGAAGACTTTACTTTCTCTTAATGATAGAATTGATTCATCGTGTAGATCCATCTTTTCTTTCAAATGTATTACAATAAACCGGGTAAAACAATTAATTTAGTCCAAAACAAAAGCACCTGCAATAACTTTACAGAAACATGTGATAGATATTTTTTTTTTAATTGAATAACTTGGTACATTCTCCTCACACTTAGTTTCTTTATTTTCCTTTTTAATCTCCTTTATTCCATTTTAAATGAATTCAAGCGTTTTAGGGTGTTTCTCAATTTATGTCCTTTCCGAGGTAACGATAATTTCGGCATTAACACCTAGTTTTATCGTTCATAAATATGTATAAACATGATTTTGAATTCATTTAGTTGAAAATTTTTAAAATTTTCACAATATTTAGAAAATAAGCCAAGTATAAACCCGAGAGAATTTATAACCCTTACCCACACTTGAGATCATGCAATGCCCTCATTTGCATGAAATCAGACTCTAATTATAAATTCATGAGGGTGATTAGTGTAGAAAAGTGATTGAAAATATCCAGTTTGTAATTACAAAGCTCGTCGAATGATAGATGGCGCGCCTCATCGTTCATTCCTTCTTGTTTTATCACCCATGTTTTTCTTCAAAAATGGTTGCTTTTCTGAACTGTTTGCTAATTTTTAAAAATACGTCTTTTTACCCTAACTCATCATGCATTTTTATTAACGAGTTATGCACTAACCAGAACCCCTAATTTAACGTTAAGTGGGGTTAGACTTCCCCACACTTAGCTGACGACATGTGAAGTCGGTAGAATAAGTTCCACGAATTAGAATAGTGAGCCAGTTATTTACATCTCGGGTGGTATAAAATATATCAATGGGTTTAAAGTTTAGACCCACCCGATCGTCACTACTTAATTCTTTTTTAAGTGTAGCTTTTAGTAAATGGATATGTCTCTTTTCTGGTTCTTGGTCAAATGGATCTATATACACCGACATACATATTTCTATAGGGTGGATAATTCCTAACATTTCCTTCCGTTTATTCTCGGGATCAAAGTTTTCACCTCTATTACCCAATTGGGTGAAATTCGAGGTGTCAATATCTATTACAGCTTGTAGTTCATCTTTGGTAGATGACTCGTCTATTGAGAATATTGGGTTGGAAGGTTGTGGAATGGTGGATTTCGGGATCAAAGCAAATTCTTCTTCATTAATCAGTCCCACCATTTTGGTCTCGGGGGTAAAATTTTCAACGTTATCGTTTTTCCAAGAGTACCAATTTGTCACCCTTACTTCTTCTTCTTCATCCATTGATGGATCGTTGATTTCGTCGGTAGAGGCTAATGTGTCGATATGTTGTGAAATTGGTAAAGCTGAATAAAAAGTATCATCGGGATAATTGGTGATTTCGGAGCTCTCGAATTCATCAAAATTCGATGATATGAGATTTTCTTGCACATGACTCCTCAGATCAACAGGTGTGTAATCTGATAGAGTTTCAGCTTGCCGATTTACAAACTCTCTCATTTGTTCATTTTGAGCATCAAGTTCTTCGAGTTTGATTTTCATATTGTCTAAAAGATTTTCAGACACATAATTCTCCTCGTTTTCTGGTTGTTGAGTTTGGATATATTCTTGGGAATAATCCCAATTTGAATTGTATTCTTCATAATCATTCCATTCAGGTTCTATGAGTGCATAATTTTCCATAGGAACATAATAATAACATTCCCATGTTGAATGATAATCTCCACAGATTTCACAACCAGTTATTGTTTCGTCATTTGTGATCCAAGATTGACCGAACGAATTGTCATCAGCATCCGTTTGAGAGTATTGATTAAATTGATTTCGTATGTCATAAAGAGTTTCCAAAATATTCTCGAGATTTTCCATAATGCGCTTATTACCAAATTTTAGCTACAATGTGGTGCATTTACTTAATTATCCTATTAGTTATAAAAATAAAAATTATATAAGTTATCAAATTAATAGACTTTTCTGCTTTTGCCCACGTTTCGAATAGCCAATAGATGCAGTAGGGAGCCAGAACCCTTTAAATCGAAAGCTCACAACTCAGCCACTAACAAATCCAACTATTACTACGAAGCAGAAAATTTGGATGTCTATCAATTTAACCGCTTAAAATAATTTTTCGTTTGGAATTTTTTTAGAGAAGAAATAGAAAATATTCTAAGTCCTAAAAACTAGAATGGCGAGAAATAAGAAAGAAAAAGAGCGCGTCGAAAAATGTTGAAAAATAAAAGGTCGAAAAATAAAAATAAGAAAGTAACGAGTCGAAACTTAAAAGGTACTAAAATTTATAAACAGCGTCGCAAAATTTTAAAGCACCTAAATCTTAATCTAAAGAAAAGGCACTTAAGTGATTTTACGGCACAACCTAAAAATCTAGAAATATAAAATAAGCTACGGCAAAATACTAGTCTTAAAACTAATTACGAACGATAAAAATACAAATATTACGAATAAATGATAAAAATACAAATTGTAATTAAAATGATAAAAATATAAATTTTATAAAAATATTATTTTTATATTATATATTTTATAAAAGTATTAATTTTTTTATAATTATAAAACTTAAATTACAAATTAAATTAAAACTAAAACTAAATATTATTATAAATAACCCTAAATAATAATAATAATAAATAATACCCCATAATAAATGCTGAAATAGGGTTTCTGGCGTGTCAGATCAGGCCATGCGATCGCATGGCTTTACAACATCCGGCTCATGCGATCGCATGGGTCTGGGTTAAAGTTTTTTTTTTTTTGTTTTTTTTTTATTGTTTTTCTAAAAATGATATATAAATATATGTATACAAATATATATTAAAAATATAGCGTTTCGCCGAGTCCCCGGCAGCGGCGCCAAAAACTTGATGTGGTAGCGGAGTGTATATAAAATACTATTAATTTTACAAGAAATACTATTAAAAATTACACAAGTTTTAATTATTTATTTACAAATGGGATATACCTAAACCTTGCTACAACACTATAGGCAGTGTACCTAATCGTAGAGTAGTATAGTTTTTAGTAAGTCCGGTTCGTTCCACAGGGAGCGGGCTTATTGCACACTATATTTTTAAACGACTATATTTGTACAAAATATATATAATTATATATAATAATATATATAAAAGGGGGTTTACCGTTTAATGACCGGTTTGTCGATTTATATTTTAAGCGAAGCGTATAGTAAATGACGATATTTAAATAACAATATAAAATAAATAACAATAATTAAAATGACAATAAATAAAAGTACGAGGAAATATGAAATAAAATATATTATGCTTATTTAAGCTTCCGTAACCATGATGTTTGACGTGTTGATTTTATTTTATTCCCATGGGTTAATTGTTCTTTGTCCTGGATTATTCAATATGTCCGTCTGGTTTTTGTCCATAACAGTCCATCAGTCATAAATATAAAGTGCGAATGTCCTCGTCAAATTATCCTTATACCCGAAGTCAAATATTCCAACTAATTGGGGACTTAAACTGTAACAAGGTCTTAATAATTTGTTTAATAATTACACCAGGATATCGACTGCGTGTAACCCAAGGTTTTAATACTTTGTTAACAATTACGACAAGTGTCCTTGTACATAATTTCACCCCTGTTTTAATAATTCCATAGACTATTAATCCATTCTCGTGTCCGGTTAAATGAACGATTATTCGTGCATATAAATACCCCGCCCATCGTGTCCGATCGAGTGTATATGGTAATTTATAGGGACGCCCAATTGTAAATCTTTATATTAATATTAACAAACTATCATTTAGTTAAACAAATATAAAGCCCATTAATAGCCCATAGTCTAATTTCCACAAGTGTCGTTCTTTTGTCCAAACCCCAATTATGGTACAAAGCCCAATTACCCAATTTTAATATTTTTAGCCCAACATCATGATTACTTCGTCTTAAATAAGCATAATAATAACTTAAGTACGAGACATTAATTTAAAAAGGAGAACATAGCTTACATTGATTATTTATCGCGTAGTGTTACACGGACAGAGCTCCGACTTTAAAACCAGTAAAATAACTTTTACATAACCCAAACTAATCTAATATAAAACTACCCTATACTATATATATTATATATATATATATATATTTATTTATTTATTACAGAGTATTATTATTATTATTATTTTATATGGCCAAAACTCGTTGCCTTTTATAGATGTGGTCTGATCCTGAGGCCCATGCGATCGCATGGGTTCTCAGTGTTAATCTCATGCGATCGCATGGCCAGTCTGGCCATGCCCAATTGCTTTGTTTTCTAGCTTGTCGACGTTATATTTAATTATATAATATAATATATATAATTTTATATAATTATATATATATATTATATTATATTCTTGTGCATAGTAGACTCATAATTTTTGGTCCGTTGCATCGGGCGTTGATAGTTGGCTCAGGTCCCGGTTTCGGATTTTTGAACGTCCTTTCGTATAATTTAATATCTTGTACTTTGCGTTTCGCAACTTGTACTTTTGTCATTTTTAGACGTTTCTCATCAATAAATTGAACCACTTGGATTGTATATCGTACATTTGAGCTTTTTGGTCATTTACGTCTTCAAATTGTCGTTTTCGCCTTTTGTCTTCGCACTTATTTAATATAAACGATTACAACTTAAAATAGGACAATTACAACTAAATAATTTACATATTGGGAGGATATTGCTACTAAATATACGTTCATTTGGAGCACTATCAATACCCATCGATACTGTGTTTGAGTTTTGTCTATGTCGGAATTTTGTTACAAGTCACTGTCCAGCACGATTGAAAACAGAAAGTCTTACATTATATACATCATCTGCAAGGGTAAACGAATTAAAAATAGAAAATATAAACAAATATACAGCTCGATACTCTATTTTTTGATTCAATTTAACAAAAGGTCGATTCTGAATGAAATTTAAAAATCTGGAAATACAGAAATATTAGGAAACCTTTATTTGATCTATCTGCAAACTTTGAACTTTCAATTTCTTGTATCGAATTAGAATTTTGAAGTCAAAGTTAAGTTTTTAAAAGTCAAACGTTTTTTTTTTCTTCAATCAAATTAAAGTTACAGAGTATATTACAGTTGGAATTAACGATTCAAAAAGATTCTATTAAAGATTTAGAACACATTTCATTTTGTAATCATTGTCTGAAGGTGTCTGAATTTCAAAATCAGTGTTTGGGTTGTTCACCGTGTTCATCGAGTATTCTATCCTGCTACTTCTATTTTTCTTTTTATTTCTCTTTTCGATTCTGATAATCATGACCACTCAAGATCGATTCCTTCTGTATCAATTCAAGTTTCAAATCAAACAAATAAATCAAATATTATGATACTCAGTATTCTGGTCGATGAGTTTTTGGAAGAAGAAGGAGAATACAGAAACTGAGTTAAATAAAAATGGGTATTGAGTTAATACAGAAAACCAGACTCAGAAGAATGGTATAGGAGAGTGTCGGGGTAGCTTGTGGTCACGAGTTCGAGTCTAGGGAAGGGCTGTTTCTTTTTGGAATTCTTTTCATATGAGGTAGTTTTTCTAATTTTATTATTATTATTATTATTATTATTATTATTATTATTATTATTATTATTATTATTATTATTATTATTATTATTATTATTATTATTATTATTATTATTATTAATCATTATTAGTATTAATTATTATTATGATTATAATTATGATTGTTATTGTTATTGTTACTAATAGTATTATGCTTATTACCATACTTAGTATTATAGTCATTATCATTATTATTATGATAAGTATTAATAATATTATTACGAGTAGTAAACTTATTATTTTAGTATTTTTATCATCACTATGATTATGATTATGATTATCATTATTAATGTTATGAAAGAAATAAAAATATATTATTATTATCATTAATATTAGAATTTGTATCGTTTTATAAATATTAGTATCATCAATACATTTATAATTATTAATATCATATTTATCATTATTATTATTATTATTATAAGTATTATCATTAATATTATCATTATTATTATTATTATTATTATTATTATTATTATTATTATTATTATTATTATTATTATTATTATTATTATTATTATTATTATTATTATTATTATTATTATTATTATTATTATTAATATTATTATTACTACTATTAGTGAAAGGATTATTATTATAGATATTATAATTATTACTATTATTACTGCTATCCTTAAAATTATTAAAATCAATATCATAACTATCATTAACTGTAAAAATTAATATTTTTACAAGTATTATTATTAATATCATTGTTATTATGACTAATAAAATTATCATTAACATATGTATATTATTAATGTTATTATCATTATTTTTACTAATATTAACTTAGTATAATAGAACTACTATTTTGATAAACAAATGAAATACATACATAAATATATATATTTAACACATATAACATAACAAAATTTAATTTTTTTATATATACAAAATGAACATATAAAACATATATATATAAATTATTAACATAAAAATGATATAACTAATACATTTATATATATATATATATATATATATATATATATATATACATATATATATATATATATATATATATATATATATATGTGTGTGTGTGTTCAATTACAACTATGAATATTAATAAATATACAAATGATATAGGTTCGTGAATCCGAGGCCAACCCTGCATTGTTCAGTGTCGTCATATGTATTTTTACTACAAAATACAGTATAGTGAGTTTCATTTGCTCCCTTTTTAAATGCTTTTGCAATATATATATTTTTGGGACTGAGAATACATGCGCTTTTATAAATTCTTTACGAAATAGACACAAGTAATTGAAACTACATTCTATGGTTAAATTGTTATACCGGATATCGCCCTTGTTGAACTTGGTAGCCTAAGAATTGGTGTTTATTATAATTGCCACCAATTGACGCGAATCCTAAAGATAGATCTATGGGCTTTGACACGCCCAGTCAGGGAATTTGAACTGCTTTAGTACTTCAATGTTTATATGTTTGGGGATATTCTAGATGCATTTTGTTAATGTCGGTTACCAGGTGTTCATCATACGAATGGATTTTTATACACTTGCGAGTGTAATGTTATTTATGAAAAATGAAATCTTGTGGTCTATTAAAATAAAGGAAATGATTGTTTATGATAAACTAATGAACTCACCAACCTTTTGGTTGACACTTGAAAGCATGTTTATTCTCAGGTTTGAAAGGAATCTTCCGCTGTGCATTTGCTCATTTTAAAGATATTACTTAGAGTCATTCATGGCATATTTCAAAAGACGTTGCATTCGAGTCATTGAGTTCAACAAGATTACTACTAAGTCATTTATAGTTTAGATATATTATATAAGGGTATGCATGCCTGTCATCTTTCGATGTAATGAAAGTTTGTCTTTTATAAATGAATGCAATGTTTGTAAAAAGTATCATATAGAGGTCAAGTACCTCGCGATGTAATCAAATGTAATGTATTCGTCCGGATGGATTAGGACGGGTCATTAGAGATTTTTCCATGATTATATATTGAACAATATTAATATTTACATGATTAAATATTTTCAACATATTAAGCAATCAAACTTTTTAAGACTTGATTAATTGAAACGAATTTTATGTAAACGTGTGACCACCCAACTTGTCCGATGATTCACGAACGTTATAACTTGTAAATAACATGATAATATATATATGAACTTATGTATATATTTAACATGATGAAATGATAATTAAGTATCTCATTAAGTATATTAACAATGAACTATATACATAAAATGAGACTACTAACTTAAGGATTTCGAAACGATATATATACGTAACGATTATCTTTGTAATAACGTCTTAATATTTATATATCGTATTAAGATATATTAACACACTATGTTATCATGATAATATAACAATTTAACATCCCATTAGATATAATAACAATGGGATTAATTACATTTAACAAGGTCGTTAACTTAAAGGTTTCGAAACAACACTTACATGTAACGACTAACGATGATTTAACGACTCAGTTAAAATGTATATAAATATATATATATATATATATATATATATATATATATATATATATATAGTGTATTAAGATGTATTAAAACACATTTGAAGGACTTCAATACATATATCAAAACACTCTTACTTAACAAAAATAATCACAATTGTATTCCCATTTGTTTTCATCAAGAATTCTACTCGTATTCGCTTGGTATTTGCACTCGTATTATACCCAGCTTCTAGATGTATTTTCTATTGGTATATACCAATAAAATTCTGCTCCTTAGCAGCCTTAAATGATTAAGGAACATGTGGAACCAACTATTTGTCAAGTAGCATGAATTATTTAGCAAGAAAATAAAATTAGAAATCTTTTCTTTCTTTATAAACTAAAAACGTTTTTATGCATACACACCATTTCTTCATTCCATTTTCTCATACTTACACTCCCAATTCTCTCTCAAAATACTCCTAACTTCATACTTGATCATCTCTAAGTATTTTCCCTATCATTTAGCTTCAATTACAAGCTTTAATCATCATAAAAACAACCTAGAATCAAGAAGTTACAAAATTACTTTCAATCTTTTTAATCCAATCCAACAACTCATCAAAGATCAAGAACTTCTATCTAATCTCAGTAACTTTTCATTCTTAATCAAGGTAATAATCATATCCAAGCTTTGGTTTAATTCCTATAAACATAACTACCTTAAATCAAGTAGTAATCTTACTTGAACTTGTTTTCGTGTCATGATTCTGCTTCAAGAACTTCCAAGCCATCAAAGATCCTATGAAGCTCAAGTTATTTTCTCATCATTTCCAGTAGGTAACCTACTATACTTGAGGTAGTAATGATGTTCATAACATCATTCGATTCATATATATATAACTATCTTATTCGAAGATTTAAACTTGTAATCACTAAAACATAGTTTAGTTAATCCTAAACTTGTTCGCAAACAAAGCTAATCCTTCTAACATAACTTTTAAAATCCACTAAACACATGTTTTATATCTATATGATATGCTAACTTAATGATTTAAAACCTGTAAACATGAAGAACACCGTAAAACCGGACAAACGCCGTCGTAGTAAAATCGGGGGCTGTTTTGGGTTGGATAATTAAAAACTATGATAAAATTTGATTTAAAAGTTGTTTTTCTGAGAAAAAGATATTTCTTATGAACATGAAACTATATCCAAAAATCATGGTTAAACTCAAAGTGGAAGTATGTTTTTCAAAATGGTCATCAAGATGTCGTTTTTTCGACGGAAATGACTACCTCTTTCAAATATGACTTGTAACCTGTAACTCCGACTATAAACCATTACTTTTTCAGTTTAGTTCTAAATACTACAGTTAATTATGAAACCATAGCAATTTGATTCACTTTAAACGGAGTTGTAATGAATATTTGGCGAGCAAAACAAAATCTGCAAAAATTAACGTTGTATGGACGAAATTTATATTGTAAAAACTATATTAACCATATCCTTGCTAAATTTTCCTATATATATTTGGACATGTTATCATTAGTATAACAAAATATTGCAATCTTAGTTAATTCCGAGATTGTATATATATAATAATCTTGGTACATTCCATGACAATAAGTATACAATACGTTTTTATAAATCCTAAGACAATAAGTATACAATACGTTTTGATAAATTCTAAGACAATACGTATACAATACGTCTCTGGGTTAATGCAAAGACAATACGTATACAATACATCGTGGGGTAATGATGTGCGCAGAGGTGTATATAAAATAGCTTTATTTTTACAACGAAAAAACTATTAAATACGATACAATTTTACACAAGATATTTATTTATTCATAGAATGGATATACTTAAACCTTGCTACAACACTTATAGGCAGTGTACCTAATCGTACAGTAGTGTAGTTTTTAGTAAGTCCGGTTCGTTCCACAGGGAAAATCTTTAAATAAAGTTTAACGCTATATTAGTTTTAATTTATAAAAATACAAATATATATATAAGTAATATTATTATTATAAAAAGGGGGTTTTTACCGTTTAATGACAGGTTTGTCGATTTTTAAAACTTTAGTCGCAGTTAAAACCTAATGTAAAATATTAAAAATAAATACAACTTAATTTAAAGCGTAAAGTAAATAACGATAATGAAATTGCGATAAATAAAAGTGCGATAAAATAAAATTGCGATAATTAAAAAGTATGATAATTAAAAGTGCAATTAAATATAAAATAAAGGAAATTAAATATGAAATAAAAGAATTATGCTTATTTAAACTTCCGTAATCATGATGTTTGACGTGTTGATTTTAGTTTTATGCCCATGAGTTAATTGTCCTTTATCCTGGATTATTTAATATATCCGTCTGGTTTTTGTCCATAACAGTCCATCAGTCATAAATATAAAGTGCGAGTATCCTCGTCAAATTATCCTTATACCCGAAGTCAAATATTCCAATTAATTGGGACTTAAACTGTAACAAGGTTTTAATACTTTGTTTAATAATTACACCAGGTTATCGACTGCGTGTAACCCAAGGTTTTAATACTTTGTTATCAATTATGCCAAGTGTCCTTGTACATAATTTCACCCCTGTTTTAATAATTCCATAGACTATTAATCCATTCCCGTGTCCGGTTAAATGAACGATTATTCGTACATATAAATATCCCGCCCATCGTGTCCGATCGAGTGTATATGGTTATTTATAGGTACATCCAATTGTAAATCTTTATATTAAAATTAACAAACTATCATTTAATTAAACAAATATAAAGCCCATTAATAGCCCATAGTCTAATTTCCACAAGTGTCGTTCTTTTGTCCAGACCCCAATTATGGTACAAAGCCCAATTACCCAAATTTAAATATTTTTAGCCCAACATCATGATTACTTCGGTATTAAATAAGCATAATAATAACTTAGCTACGAGACATTAATGTAAAAAGGTTGAACATAACTTACAATGATTAAAAATAGCGTAGCGTTACACGGACAGAATTTCGACTTACACCCTTACAACATTCGCTAACATAACCTTATTATTATTAATTAAAATTAAAATTAAAATATAAATTATATATATATATATATATATATATATATATATATATATATATATATATATTTACGTATATAGAGAGAGATGATATATGGATATTTAAAACGGATTAAATGCGTTGGCTTTTATAGGCAGTTTCAGAATTTGGGGCTCCGCGAGCCGCGGTACTCTAACCCTTCAAACTCCGCAAGTCGCGGAGTTTGCTTTTACAGCTCATCCCTTTTTGGATCTTCTTTGCCGACGTTTTATTATATAAATATAATATATATATAATTTATATAATTAATTATATATTATATTATATTTATATACATAATTAATTTGTAACTTTCGCTCCGTTGCGTTGTGCGTTGAGAGTTGACTCATGTCCCGGTTCCGGATTTTCGAACATCCTTTCGTACTATTTTATATCGTGTACTTTGCGTTTTGCGTCTTGTACTCTTGTCATTTTTAGACGTTTCTCATCAATAATTTGAACCTTTTTGATTGTATCTTTTACTTTTTAGCTTTTTGGACCTTTGCGTCTTCAATTCGTCGAATCTGCCTTTTGTCTTCACCTTTTAATATTTAAACGAATATCACTTGTAAATAGAACAATTGCAACTAAAATCTTGTCTTTCTTGAGGAATAATGCTATGAAATATGTGCTCATTTTTAGCATTATCAGGTAATTCTAAGATTATATATATACCGATTATTGGACTGTTGGACATTTCGGACTATTTTGGACTACTAACAAAGGACTACTAACATAAAAATGTTAAAAATTAATATATAAGTATTCTATGAACTTGTTTTATTTTATTCACATGTCGTATTATTATCTAAATCATTATTATTGTTATAGGTTCGTGAATCCAAGTACAACGGCCATATTTTTAATAAGCTGAAAACTTATTATTAATATACTTTTACTACCGTGAGTATATAGTCCCATTTTTAAACTCTAAAAATATTTTGGGATGAGAATACATGCATTTTATGTTTTACGCCATGGACGCAAGTAATTAAAATATATTCTACGTTGAGTTGTACCACATTGCATATCTTCCCTAATAGCTTGGTAACTTATATTTACATGTTGTAAGAACATGTAAGCACGAATCCTATTGATAGATCTATCGGGTTTGACAACCCCAACTGAAATGTCTCGTTCTTATTGATTAAAAACGTTCCATATTAATTGATTTCGTTGCGAGGTTTTGACCTCTATATGAGACGTTTTTCAAAGACTTCATTCATTTTAAAACAAACCATAACCTTTATTTCATCAATAAAGGTTTAAAAAGCTTTACGTAGATTATCAAATAATGATAATCTAAAATATCCTGTTTACACACGACCATTACATAATAGTTTACAATACAAATATGTTACAACAAAATAAGTTTCTTGAATGCAGTTTTTACACAATATCATACAAGCATGGACTCCAAATCTCGTCCTTATTTAAGTATGCGACAGCGGAAGCTCTTAATAATCACCTGAGAATAAACATGCTTAAAACATCAACAAAAATGTTGGTGAGTTATAGGTTTAACCTATATATATCAAATCATAATAATAGACCACAAGATTTCATATTTCAATACACATCCCATACATAGAGATAAAAATCATTCATATGGTGAACACCTGGTAACCGACATTAACAAGATGCATATAAAAGAATATCCCCATCATTCCGGGACACCCTTCGGATATGATATAAATTTCGAAGTACTAAAGCATCTGGTACTTTGGATGGGGTTTGTTAGGCCCAATAGATCTATCTTTAGGATTCGCGTCAATTAGGGTGTCTGTTCCCTAATTCTTAGATTACCAGACTTAATAAAAAGGGGCATATTCGATTTCGATAATTCAACCATAGAATGTAGTTTCACGTACTTGTGTCTATTTTGTAAATCATTTATAAAACCTGCATGTATTCTCATCCCAAAAATATTAGATTTTAAAAGTGGGACTATAACTCACTTTCACAGATTTTTACTTCGTCGGGAAGTAAGACTTGGCCACTGGTTGATTCACGAACCTATAACAATATATACATATATATCAAAGTATGTTCAAAATATATTTACAACACTTTTAATATATTTTGATGTTTTAAGTTTATTAAGTCAGCTGTCCTCGTTAGTAACCTACAACTAGTTGTCCACAGTTAGATGTACAGAAATAAATCGATAAATATTATCTTGAATCAATCCACGACCCAGTGTATACGTATCTCAGTATTGATCACAACTCAAACTATATATATTTTGGAATCAACCTCAACCCTGTATAGCTAACTCCAATATTCACATATAGAGTGTCTATGGTTGTTCCGAAATATATATAGATGTGTCAACATGATAGGTCGAAACATTGTATACGTGTCTATGGTATCTCAAGATTATATAATATACAATACAAGTTGATTAAGTTATGGTTGGAATAGATTTGTTACCAATTTTCACGTAGCTAAAATGAGAAAAATTATCCAATCTTGTTTTACCCATAACTTCTTCATTTTAAATCCGTTTTGAGTGAATCAAATTGCTATGGTTTAATACTGAACTCTATTTTATGAATCTAAATAGAAAAAGTATAGGTTTATAGTCAGAAAAATAAGTTACAAGTCGTTTTTGTAAAGGTAGTCATTTCAGTCGAAAGAACGACGTCTAGATGACCATTTTAGAAAACATACTTCCACTTTGAGTTTAACCATAATTTTTGGATATAGTTTCATGTTCATAATAAAAATCATTTTCTCAGAATAACAACTTTTAAATCAAAGTTTATCATAGTTTTTAATTAACTAACCCAAAACAGCCCGCGGTGTTACTACGACGGCGTAAATCCGGTTTTACGGTGTTTTTCGTGTTTCCAGGTTTTAAATCATTAAGTTAGCATATCATATAGATATATAACATGTGTTTAGTTGATTTTAAAAGTCAAGTTAGAAGGATTAACTTTTGTTTGCGAACAAGTTTAGAATTAACTAAACTATGTTCTAGTGATTACAAGTTTAAACCTTCGAATAAGATAGCTTTATATGTATGAATTGAATGATGTTATGAACATCATTACTACCTTAAGTTCCTTGGATAAACCTACTGGAAAATATAAAAATGGATCTAGCTTCAACGGATCCTTGGATGGCTCGAAGTTCTTGAAGCAGAATCATGACACGAAAACAAGTTCAAGTAAGATCATCACTTGAAATAAGATTGTTATAGTTATAGAAATTGAACCAAAGTTTGAATATGATTATTACCTTGTATTAGAATTATAACCTACTGTAAGAAACAAAGATTTCTTGAGGTTGGATGATCACCCTACAAGATTGGAAGTAAGCTAGCAAACTTGGAAGTATTCTCGATTTTATGAAACTAGAACTTGTAGAATTTATGAAGAACACTTAGAAATTGAAGATACAACTTGAGAGAGATCAATTAGATGAAGAAAATTGAAGAATTAAAGTGTTTGTAGGTGTTTTTGGTCGTTGGTGTATGGATTAGATATAAAGGATATGTAATTTTATTTTCATGTAAATAAGTCATGAATGATTACTCATATTTTTGTAATTTTATGAGATATTTCATGCTAGTTGCCAAATTATGGTTCCCACATGTGTTAGGTGACTCACATGGGCTGCTAAGAGCTGATCATTGGAGTGTATATACCAATAGTACATACATCTAAAAGCTGTGTATTGTACGAGTACGAATACGGGTGCATACGAGTAGAATTGTTGATGAAACTGAACGAGGATGTAATTGTAAGCATTTTTGTTAAGTAGAAGTATTTTGATAAGTGTCTTGAAGTCTTTAAAAAGTGTATGAATACATATTAAAACACTACATGTATATACATTTTAACTGAGTCGTTAAGTCATCGTTAGTCGTTACATGTAAGTGTTGTTTTGAAACCTTTAGGTTAACGATCTTGTTAAATGTTGTTAACCCAATGTTTATAATATCAAATGAGATTTTAAATTATTATATTATCATGATATTATCATGTATGAATATCTCTTAATATGATATATATACATTAAATGTCTTTACAACGATAATCGTTATATATATGTCTCGTTTAAAAATCATTAAGTTAGTAGTCTTGTTTTTACATATGTAGTTCATTGTTAATATACTTAATGATATGTTTACTTATCATAGTATCATGTTAACTATATATATATCCATATATATGTCATCATATAGTTTTTACAAGTTTTAACGTTCGTGAATCACCGGTCAACTTGGGTGGTCAATTGTCTATATGAAACATATTTCAATTAATCAAGTCTTAACAAGTTTGATTGCTTAACATGTTGGAAACATTTAATCATGTAAATATCAATCTCAATTAATATATATAAACATGGAAAAGTTCGGGTCACTACACCAACCGGGCTAGTCGCTCTAGTATCGTAAACGGTTGCATAATACTTCATTTTTACTACACTTGGTACAGTGTAGGGAGATTTCATAATAAAGGGAATTTGCTACATTTATGGTTAAGTATGATTACCGAAGCGCTCAACAACTTATTGAATATCTTTATTTAAATATTTATAACTATGAATCTTGTGGTCTATATTTATATCGATGCTAGCTTTAAACCTATATATCTCACCAACCTTTGTGTTGACTGTTTAAGAATGTTTATTCTCAGGTCCTTAAGAAAGTCTTCCGCTATTGCATTATCTGAGCAAGTTGTGCATGGAGTCTCATGCTTTTGTTTAAATGAAGTGTTGCATTCAATAAAATCTTTGTCATGTATTATATTCGACTGTTATGTCACGTGTGTAGTATTTAGAAACCGATGTATTATGGGGATTATTTCTTAAATAATCGCCCACTTGTTTAAAACATGCATTATGTATAATAAGGGTGTGTCTTTTTATGAAACGAATGCAATATTTTCTAAAATGTATCATATAGAGGTCAAATACCTCGCTATGGGACCAATGAATAACGTACCACATTTATAGTAATATGGACGAGTCGTTTCAATGTGAAAAGGCGTGACTCTTCAAAGACACCTTTTGACCCATTATAAATATATGAATTCATTTTCATATGAATGTTAGACACTTTACACAATGTTCTAGATTTTGAACATGTCTAACACACTTTCAACACAAAACTTCCAGATTTATGCAATCTACAATTGCAAGGAATAATTATCTTTTGGTCAAGACGATTTTTCATACTAGTCTTATCCTAATAGTGATTTCGTGTAACCCGTGACCAAGTGGGTCGAAATACTCTATTAAGAAAGTGTTTCACGATTCTAGTATCAATCCGGTTGTTGATTCTTTACCCACTGATCAATATTTCCCCAACAACTATAACAATAATAATTATCATAGGTTAATAACTTGTTATCGTGTTTTTTTTTTTTTTTACAATTTCATTCTATTCTATGAACTAGAGGACTCCTAGTGGTGGCGTGGTGAGATCACTTTCCTCTAGACCCGATGAGGGCTTCATTATATTGGCAGCAGCTAGCCCTCAAGTCGCCCCCTCATTTGCTTCCCTCTTTCTCGTGGTTTCCAAACACATTTGAGGACGAAGTGGTTTGTATTTTTTACTTGTACTATTAGCTTTAAAGCTTGTTTCTGGATTAATCATATAATTCCAGTTTTTGAGAAAGAACGTCAGGAATAATAGTCATGAGTTAGTTTTGATGAAAAAATGTTAATTTGGTGCTACCTAAGACCACTCTTAACCATGACGCAATGTCATGGCATCACGGAGTGTCACATCAGCGCCACATCAGTACCTTCTTTCCATCACTAACCAACCACTAAATGCTAACAACCATGACGTACCCATCACTTAGTCCCACCTCTATTTTTTATATTAAACTTATTTATTATTTATTACTTGTTTGTTTTTTTTTTGAAAGGCAGGGCCCCGAAGTGAAGTTGGTGGGGATTAAACCTAGGTCTCATTTGGAGATTCTCAAGCACCCAACCACTCAACCAACCCTTTGGGGTTATTATTACTTGTATTTATATATAAAAAATTATGATATTATTATTTATATAAAAAAAGTTATTATTATTATTATTATTATTAGTATTATTATTATTATTATTAATATTATTAATATTATTATTATTATTATTATTAATATTATTATTATTATTATTATTATTATTATTATTATTATTATTATTATTATTATTATTATTATTATTATTATTATTATTATTATTATTATTATTATTATTATTGTGTGTGTTTGTTTGTCAAATAATTACGTAAAACAAAACAACAATTTATTTCATTAAAAAACACGAGAATACAATACATAAAAATTTAAAAAGGATTACATGAAAATTAACAACAATAAACACTAATTTTGATACGAAAACTTGCTCGAATAATTCTTCGTTATGTCACTCCTAGCTCGCATCAACAAGTCGTATTAGTCGGGTGGAATGTTGGAAGACACCATGTAAGTAACTAGGGGGGGTAAATAGTTACTTAGTGGTTTCTTAAAACTTTTTCGAAATCTTTAACAATCAAAACATAAGTTTTAAGCGTGGAAGCGTTTGTGTTTGTTAATGCAAGTAAGTAAAGAATGTAAGTGCACAAACACAAGGATTTATAGTAGTTCGGGTGGATGTTAACTAATCTACCTTAATTCACTCCCCAATTCTACGATTGAGAGTTTTCTTCACTATGATACCCCAAACCCGGTGGAGTGTCCGGATACAACACTAGCTCCTCGATAAGCCGCTACTTATGAAACCTTACGTCCCTTTAAAGAATTCACAAACACCAAATGCTCTTACCACAAGATCCTAATGCTCTAGCCTAGTGAAATCACAACTACCTTCTAGATCCCTTTAAGAAGATAGCTCACAAGTAAACTTATAGCTAAGCTTCCAATCACTCATAGTTCTTCAATAGGTCACACCAACTTAATTCCCAATGGAATTGATCAACTTCCTAGATCCCTTTAAGGAAGTTGAATCATTAAGCAAGATGGAGTTTCCTATCATAAGAACTATCTAACTTCCTTGACCCCCCTAAGGAAGTGTCTTACAAAGTGAACTTAAAGATACAAATGATGAGTAGAAAGTTTACATTTTAATTCTACTTAGTGTAAGTAGAATCTCTCTTTCTCTCTTATAATCTCTCCATAGATATGTGCTTGAGGCTTGGGAGATCAGTAGATATGACTTTGAAAGAATGTTGGAAAGAGGTGGTCTTCTAGTTTGGCAAAGTGGTGTATTTATATTCCAAGAAAATATTGACAGACAAAACTGCGGTCGAACCACGGTCGACCGTACTGGCAGCCGTACAACTTCTGTCAGCATTTCAACATATCCTTTGGAGCTCCTTTTTCTTTGAATTTTTGACTTCTTTACCCAATATAGAGCCTTCAAAATATGCTTAATACACCTAGAAGTTAACTCCATTACCCCTTTGATTTTGGACATATGCATGGAGGTTGACATGTGCTAGCTAAAGAGGAAAGTCCAATGTCTTTGACCATTGTCATTGATTTCCTAAAAAGGTAAATGCAGATTTTTGTCTCTTGACAAACCACTAGCATTCAAACTTCATTCCCCAAATCTTCAAACCTTTGTCTTCATCTTTGATGGAAGTATCTTGCCCATTGGAACCTTGTTACAACTCCATTGAACTAATTTGAAAACACTTTGACTAGTTGCACTAATCACAAAGATACATCACTACATTTCAAACCTCATACCCATGTCTTCACCAACTTGTCTTTTCTTTGATGGAAGTATCTTGCTCTTTGGAACCTTGTTACATCTCAAATGAACTAGTTTGAATCTAGTTGGAACTTAATGATCCTTGTTACAACCTTGATTAGCTTAAACTAATTATATTTACATACATACAATGGTACTTAAAACTAATGGGAGAGCACCTCTTTAATTGGGACTTTAATGACGATTATTAGTATGTTTAAATGACACTATGTAATAAGATAAAAAGATATAACACTTGTGTGTTTAATCTTGTTTCAAGTTAAATCATCATTAAGGTGTCATTAGGTGTGATTAATAAAGATTAACATCTTTTGGTTCAAAACTCTTTTGAAATCAAAGAAGGCAACTATTATAAGTATGTTTAAAAAGGTTTTGTAAATTATAGATGCCTCAAAGTGGTCTAACTTAAAGTGGATGAATTTGGTTACAGAGAAAACTGCGGTCGAACTGCGGTCGTCCGTGAGGTTAGCCGTAGATTGACAGTTTTAGACAAGGGTGCAATCGTTGGTACATGGCATCCACGGTCAGAATCACGGTCGACCGTGGTACAGCTGCATAGCAATTTTACCAAGTTAATTATTTATGTATTGGTCTTTTGCTAGAGATAGTGTAGGCTTATGAACTCATGTCGTCTTACATATGATTAAACACTTATCTCTTTTGTGTCATCATCAAAACAAATTGATTAACTTTTGAATATTATAATTGGATTCTAAACCAACACACCGGTTGCGATAGAAGCTTCAAACTTTCCAACATTACATGATTGTCGACTTGCTCTTCCAACTTTCTAGTCCGTTTTTCGGCCTCCTCCATTATCGCCCTCATCGTCTCACGCGTCGCATTTCCAGTATCATAAATAGATGCTCTAGCATCCTCCGTTGAACAACGAGATGCCGCATCCGATGAACAAGAACTCTTTTGACTCTTTGCACGATCCGGTGGACGATGGATTGGTGAACCTCGAAATAAATTCTCCAAATTGATTGTCGGGGTATCAGTCGAAGTCGGAGTCTGATCGGCATCTCCCAAATTGACAGGGTCAAGCTCGGTTGCACGACGTTTGGTAGCCACCACAGTTTTTTAAGTTAAAAAATTAGGTTGGTCTTTAACAACCTTCCACGCTTCTTCGTACGCGAAGTTTTTGTTTTGTTGTTCCCGAAATGCTTTCTTGCATGCCACGATTATATCTTTGTCGTTGTTACCACTAGGCCAATGCTTCACGAGTTTGTCATAAATAGCGATAAATAACTTGATATCTTTGGCCATCTTGCTCCACTTGCCCGTTATTTGATCGATACGTCTTTTTTCCAACACTTGAGAGTTGTAATCTTCTTGGACGCCCCCCCCCCCCCTCTAAAAAAAAAGAGTGATGTGTTTGGAAGTTTCCGACTTCATTGTTTAGAGTAGCACGCACCCAATACTCGGCTAAAATTCTACTTTCCTCGTCCGACCACTAAACCTTCGCCCTTTTTCCTTTTTTGGCCGCGGCTACTTCTTGTTTCTTCAACATGCTCAAATTCGGGTTGTGTTTCTTGCACTTCGTCAAATTCGTCTTCTTCGGGTGGTGTGTCAAAAGACGGTATGTAAGGGCTTTGAGGTTGGTTAAATTGAGGCATTTGAGGTTGGTTAAATTGTGGCGTTTGAGATTGATAGTGGGGATTAGTCATGTAATGAGGTATGGAAAAAGGATTCATGGGCCAATTGTTTAGTTGATGATACTGAGATTGATAATGAGGGTTAGAAGACGAGCCCATGGGAGATTGATGTTGCATATTCATGAGAGATTGTTGATGGAGATTTGTTTGAGGTTGATGAAGCATATTTTGGAGGACCGAATTCCATATATCTTCATCGACGGTTGTATTTTGTTGTTGTTGTTGTTTTTGTTTTCGATTTTGATTTTTTTTTTTTTTTTTTTTGAAAGAAGACATGGTTAAATGAGATCGAGACGATGAAGTTGAGTTGAAGTTTGATGAAAAAGAAATAGATGTTGGGTGTATAAATGAGGTGTAGTTGGAAAAAAAAAAAGTAGCCGTTTGATAAAATTCAAAATCAAATAATATAGCCGTTTGTCACTTTTTACTCGTGCTGGGAATTGACATCATACGATAAAACGAACGACGGTTATTCAACGGCGGCCCAAGCACACCGTGCTAATATCGGCGCCATTGATGAAAATGGGCAACGGCGGTTCTAACGACGAACCGTTAAGAGTCCTCTAATAGACAATCAGTTTCTGATAAGAAAAAAGTATAGGTTAATCCTGACAGTTACATCATTCCCAAAACCAAGTGTAAATTTCTATGGTGGATGTGGCATCACTTGTCATACATAACTTGATATATTAAAATATAATGTAACATAAAATAATCGTTTGATGGAAGTAGTGTTAAAAAAAAGTAATTGTGAGGATGATACATGTCGAGAGATTTAGAAATTAAACAATTATGAAAATTTCCATCACGAACAAGTACAGGTTAGAAGACAACTAATCATCAGGTGACATTGAGTTAAAACCAAATCATAAATTAATTTACTACGTATTAATTTAATTAGTCAACCAGTAACTTAAAAATTATTAAATGGTTGGTGTCCGTTCCTATATCAGCCACTTAATTACTTTTTATATATAAAGATATGGATATATGACAAGATGAATTTTTTGACGGTATAGCACTAATAACCATCAAGTATATAAAACTAGTATAACATGTGTTGGAAATGCCGGTTTGATGATATAGACATCAAACCGCTGTTGGGAAAGCCGGTTTGATGGTTTACATGGATTTTTATCTTCTTTCTTTTTGTGTCAAAATCTCATTTTAATTTAACATGCATCAAGTTAGTTATTAACATGCATGTATGAAATAATTTACGTGAGTTTAATATACATGTCTTTGTATATACAAACTTTATATAAGACAGTTAAATATTAGATTAAATGAATTCAAATAAAATCTTCACGTAAGAATACTTAAATACATTGTATAATAAAGTCTTGAGTGAAGATTTGTATAATAAAGTTTTGGAAATAAATTTCATTGTATAATAAGATTTGTATAATAAAGTTTAAGATTTGTATAATAAGACAGTGAAATTTATTTCTAGAAAAATTAATAAGTTGTCCACACGTCTTAACTTATCGGCCCGTGGTATGGAAATTAACGACATAAGGTGTCGTATTTCTATAACTCGTGTTAAATCTATAAATCATATTTTATTTTGGTGTAACATAGCGGTTGATATTTGGAGAAAGTTGAGGATTTGGTTAGATATTCAATTACCGACTTTTGAAGGTTGGGCAGAGTGGTTCACATGGTTTCAAGATTGGAGAGCATCTACTAGGCACAAAGATCGGTTGTATTCTATTATGGCGGCTACTTTTTGGATTTTATGGAGGTTTTGGAACTCTCTTCTTTTTGCTTCGTTAAAGATGAAGAGAAATGATTTGTTTGATTCTATTCATTTGTTTTCTTTAAATTGGGTTAATGATAGAGGAAATGATTGTATTGGTTGGAACAATCGGTTGTTTAAAAGATTGTAATGTTGGTTGTTGCTCTTTTTTATAAAATATTGACGTTCAAAAAATAAAAAAAATAACAGACCGGTTTGCTTGTGGGTTCTCATTGCCCTTTACGTATTGACTTGCATTGCCTTTATGCTCGCTCGTCATATGGTATGTGCTCAAAGTAAACATCTGTAGAAATTAAATAAACAAGTAAGTTTGTTGAAATTCCCCTCTAGTATCAGATCTGTTGCTATCGTCTCTTACGCGAAGATTAAAATTAACTACATACAGTCCTATATAAGAATCAATAAGAATATTCATTCAACTTTTTTATTATACAACTAGTTGTGGAGCCATCGCTTCGCGCCGGAGGCTCCGTTTTGAATGCGAGTTAAAAAAAAAAAAAAAAATTTTTGATCTATTTTGTAAAAAATAATTTTTTTCCCGACATCTTACATTGAAGAGTTGTTCCTTTTGTGAAAGTTGCTTCTTTTAGCGTTTGTTTTTTTTTAAAGTTAGTTGATCTATTTTGTAAAAAAGAATGTTTTTCGACATCTTTTAGTAGCATTGAAGGGTTGTTCCTTTTATGAAAGTTGTCTCCTTTATCGTTGAGGAAGAAAAGGAAAAAAAAAAGGTTAGTTGATTTTTTGGTAAAAAAGAATTTTTTTCGACATCTTTTGGTAACATTGAAGGGTTGGTTCTTTTATGAGATTGTTTCTTTTATCGTTGGAGACAAAAAGGAAAAAAAAAAAAAGGAAAAAAGAAGTGAAATGACAAAAATAACCCTGATTACTATTGATGAATAGTGCTACAGGGTTTGTCTTTTAGATATATAGATAATATATCTGACTGTCACGATGTGAAGATTTTATTTGTGTTCATTCGATCTAATAATTAACTATCTTATCCAAAGTTTGTATATACATAGAAGTGTATATATAAGAAAATGTTCATTTGATACATGCATATTTAATAACTAACTCAATGCATGTTAAACTAAAATGAACTTTTGACAAAAAAACAAAAGAAAAAAATTAAACAAAAATCACGTAAGTCATCAAACCAGTCTTTTCAACACCGGTTTGATGGCTACATCATCAAACCGGCCTTCCCAACATTCAAGGGGCGGAAGATAGACCACCCCAGAAGGTGGCTGTCCCATCTGGGTTTTGACTCACAGCTAGTCATTATGCATGAAATTGGGCCTTTTATCTCCTTATATTATATATTTGTCCCTCCTACAGTCCTACTACACAATACTACTATGAAGTCAAGCTGGCCCACTAACAAAAGTTACATTGAAAAGTCTAAATATAAATCTTAATTTTCAACGACCCACTAAATATATAACCTAAATAAAAATTTCAATAAAAAAATCTCACCTGCCAAATTTTCATATGACGCTTCCAATTCTTTCCCAAATATTTCAAACACAACCTAATACGAGCGAACTACAACTTATTAAATGAGGTATTTTTCTTTCAATTTCTGTATGCTATATGCTATTTGTGTGTACTATGTAGTGTATAAGTGTATTTGTGTAAATTGTGTCATGGTGTTTGTGCTCTATTTTACACTGATTCGGAGTATCATATTTTATAAAGTATTATTATTGTTTATTTCTTTCATTGTTCGTGATTGAATGAAGTTTGTTTGTTTTATACACTAGCATTTTTGATACACTAATATAAAATTAAGAAATCTTGTATTAAATTAAATGTATTAAAAAATCACTACTACATTTACGCTCATTTAGAGCCCCTCATTTAGGCGTGTTAATAAAGTAACACGTCTAATTATACTAAAGGAACACGTCTAATTAAAAATCTCAAAAAAAAAAAAAAAAAGCCGGAACACGTCTAAATAATAATAGGAACACGTCTAATTATAAATTTACAACACGTCTAAATCATTATAACACCTCTAATTGATAAGTTTTACCATGAACACGTCTGATTGACAACACGTCTAATAAGTTTTATCAGGAACACGTCTAATTGTCAACAACGTCTAATAAGTTATCAAGAACACGTCTAATAAATTTACAAGACACGTCTAATTAGTTGGAGTAACACGTTTAATTGGAACACGTCTATATAAGTTACCATGAATACGTCTAATTAACCAAACACGTCTAATAAATTCCCATGAACCAGTCTAATTGACCAAACAAGTCTAATTAAATCTTAACACTAACCGCCGTCTGAAAAGATAACTATATTCTATATCTTTATATAAACATGAATGATTAGCAACTTAGTAGTCATTAGCAGATTAAGTAATTTAGATAAAAGTTAAACAATATTAAATTACTTCAAATTCAATTTACATCCCTGATTCCCCTTTTTACGTACCGTCCAAAATTGAAATCCAAACATATTCTTTCCTTTTATTTGAAAAAAACTCATTTGCAAATATGTAATCCATTATGCAGTGAAATCAAATCGATTCATAACAGGTGGAAATCAATCTGCCTAAATATTTCTAGGTTAAATCCAATTTGGTTGATTTACGTTGTAATATGTTTGGATCTCCCAACGGCGAATCAATGGACCATTCCGGCAATGACATTTAATCAATTCAGAACGTGTATAGAAATTGATCTGATTTCAATACCCATCTACCACCTGATTGCTTCAATTCAACTCAATATATGCAAAAAAGGTACGCCACTTCGATTTAATCAATATTCATTAGTGCTAATGTATTGAATATTCAGATTTTGATTAGGGTTTCAGAAAGCATTACATGGTTTATATTGATTGTTTTTTATATAAGGTTCAAATGGCTAATTTAACATTTATCGAAACATAGTCGGAATCCGAGAACATTGTTGATCATAAAGATTGATTTACTCTGTTTTACATAACCTCCAAATGTTGTTTATACGGGTGGGCTGCAGAGTAGTAGATTGATAGCTGTTGAAAAGTTTTTTGAGAATGGTGTGGTCATCCGAAAAGGTTTGTGGTTTATCATTTGGTTTTAGTCAATTGGTTGGATTTAAAGGCATTGATTTGGGTTTTAGTGTTTAGTATATGTTAATAATTTTAAGTTCTTTCTGTTGTCTTTGTTATGATAATAATCAATACATGTTATGATAAGTTTGCAACAGTAGTTATAAGTATTATGATTGAATATATATTTTACAAATGGGTGATTGTGGTTATTTATCACTTAAACTATTAAACGTGTTTGGGATTTGATTATCAAACGGCTTATATGCTTATTGCATTGATCCAACATCAGGGAGAAGTTTGCTACTGCGTATCTATATCAAATCGATTAGCTGTGAGTAGATAATAGTAGTGGGTTAACTGACACATAGCTTACTTACCGAAACTCATTTTTTAGATATGCAATGAGTAGGTGTCTCATGTACTTTCAGTAGTAAATACGGTCCATGTTCATTATTTGCAGGTTTTATTGGATCCACCATCAACTCTATTTGTGCGGGTGTTACACCGTTATTATTTTTTTGGGTTTAGCTTATGTTGAATGCAGACTGGTGTCTTTAGTTAGATTTTAAAACTGGATGTTAGATTTTCGCTTTCCTTCAGGCATTGGCTGCTACACTTGCGAACGTCAACATAATTGGTTGTCTTTTTTATTTTCAAGTAACGTTTTATTTTATTTATGTTTTCTTTTAAGTTTGGTTGTTCGAATTAGACGCATATGTTTGTTTTCATGACCCGTCCTAATCCATCTAGACGAAGTCCATATCGATTACAAACGATTCACAATAGTTGATTACATCGCGAGGTACTTGACCTCTATGTGATACATTTTATAAACATTGCATTCATTTTTAAAAGACAAACTTTCATTACATCGAAAGTTGACGGCATGCATACTATTTCATAATATATTCAACTATAAATGACTTGATAATATTCTTGACGAACTCAATGACTCGAATGCAACGTCTTTTGAAATATGTCATGAATGACTCCAAGTAATATCTCTAAGATGAGCAAATGCACAGCGGAAGATTTCTTTCGTACCTGAGAATAAACATGCTTTCAAATGTCAACCAAAAGGTTGGTGAGTTCATTAGTTTAACATAAATAATCATTTTCATCATTTTAATAGACCACGAGATTTTCATTTTCAGTTCTCATAAATATACGTCCCATGCATAGAGACGAAAATCATTCATATGGATTGAACACCTGGTAACCGACATTAACAAGATGCATATAAGAATATCCCCTATCATTCCGGGAAATCCTTCGGACATGATAAAAACAACATCGAAGTACTAAAGCATCCGGTACTTTGGATGGGGTTCGTTAGGCCCAATAGATCTATCTTTAGGATTTGCGTCAATTAGTAGATCGGTTTACTAATTCTTAGGTTACCAAGTAAAAAGGGGCATATTCGGCTTCGATCATTCAACCATATAATGTAGTTTCGATTACTTGTGTCTATTTCGTAAAACATTTATAAAAGCAGCGCATGTATTCTCAGTCCCAAAAATATAAAGGGTAAAAAGGCAAATGAAACTCACCTAATGTATTTTGTAGTAAAAATACATATGACTATATTGGACAATGCATGGTTGGCCTCGGATTCACGAACCCTTTCAAAACTTTGTCTAAAAAAAATGTCCCTGGTGAGACTCGAACCCGCAACCTCACGTATACCCGTACTCATGCTTAACCATCCGTCCATGTGCATTTTTCTGATATTATCCTAAACCTAAATATATTTAAACCATATTCCACTGTAATCCTTTTGCTTCTTCTTCTCACAGTGTAAATGAATTGATCCAATTCAAGTTATGACTTTAATTGTTATTTGATCCAATTCACTTTCGAGTTCGTTTTAGACAAAGATTTCTACACGAACTAAGTTCTAAATTGTTTATATAATCCTTCTGAATCATCAATTTTAACAGAAACATTAAAACAATTTCGAATTTGATTGAAGAACAAAAGTTGACTTTTTAAATTTTAAACTTTGACTCCATAATTTGGGTTCGTTATTAGGAATTGGGATTTGAGACTTTGCAGAAAGTTTTAGTACGAGATTCCTAACAACACTACATTATTACTTTTTACAATTGAGTTCGAATTCTAGTTTTTGAATAATTGAACCAAGAACACTAAAACTCTAAATTAGATTTTAAATTTTAGATGGTTTTAGGTTATAATTAAAACATGAAATATGCTGTAAATGATTACTGGAAACTTTTTTAATCCACAATTGAATCTGAAACATCAAACGGAATTCGAATTTTAACATGAACAATTTAGTTGACTTTTTATAAATAAACTTTGACTTCGAAATTCAACATTACTAGAAGGAATTGAAAACTGAAAACTTACAGATAGTTTAAATACGTGATTCCTAACACTCCAGTGTTCTTAGATTGAAGGAATTGATTCTAATTTGGGTTTTGGTTTAAAAGTGACCTGAACAGAGGACGGCTTCTTTTTCAGCAATTTTGGTTTTTTGATTTTGAAAAATGTAGTTTGTATTATTTAGAGTGAATTGATAATTGCAACAGAACACTAGTTAATCACGGAGTTTATATTGTTGTAATTCACAGGTCAACAAAGAAATAGTTCAGGAGAAAAAATTGGAAGAAGACAGGAAAACTATATAAGCTCGTGATTATATATATATATATATATATATATATATATATATATATATATATATATATATATATATATATATATATATCAGATAGTGCACACGTTTGTATAAATGTTATATATATATATATATATATATATATATATATATATATATATATATATATATATATATATATATATATATATATAATTTATATTTAATATTAATAATAATACCTATAGATAATTAATAATATCAGAAATAATCAAAACACTAATAACAATCATAATAGAATTAGTAATAATAATATTATTAACCAAAATAATAATTATAATTTATAATGATAATGATATTATTAATGATAATAAATTTTAATATAATAATAATAATAACTATAATTATAACAATGATTTTTTATGTTAATAAAAAGTAATAATATTAATAATAATAGCATTAATAATGATTACAATTTATATCATTCTTAACTTTTATAATTACAATCTTTATTTTAATAATTATAATCTTTCAATTATAATTATAACAATGATAATATTAATAATACTAATATTAATATTAATACTACTAATAATAATGATGTAATGATAATATTACTATACAACTATATTTTACTTGTAATTAAATTTAATATATTATTATTACATTTTACTAATTATATTCTATTTATTAATTATATAATATTTATTATATAATAACATACTTTGAATATTTAATATTTACAAATTTTATATATAACATTTCACTATATACATATAATAATAATTATACATAGAAATCATATTTATATATATAGATTCTATTTAATACAATCTTTTATCTTGAATATATATTGTTACATATTTAACTCCGATGATTAAATTTGTATTAAATTATTATATAAATCTATATTTATATATATTTTCATTTACAACAATTGTTCGTGAATCATCGCAATTTGGTCGAGGTTAAATGAATGTATGAACACAGTTTAAAATTCTTGAGATTCAACTTACAAACTTTGCTTATCGTGTCGGGAATATATAAAGATTAAAGTTTAAATTTGGTCGAAAATTTTCGGCTTGTCACAGTACCTACCCGTTAAAGAAATTTCGTCCCGAAATTTGATTGGGATGGTCATGGCTGACAATACGTATGTTTTCATGACGAATGTAAGCTGAAGATTAGAGTTTTATCATCATTGAGTAATATGGATAAAATCATTTGATTTTGTGAAGAGTACGAGTGAAGCTATCCCCAAAAGAGTGAAATGAATAAATATAGTTTCGTCTTAACTTTTGACGTTGTCCTGGTTAAATTTAAAAAATAAGGTGCGTCTTAACTTTTGACGTAGAGGGTTGAATTCTGGAATTCAAGGGATTTAAAGAAAATCTTTGAAATCTAAAAGATTTGATTCTTCGGCGAGTAAGGAAATTAAGATCTCTATAATTAAATACGGTGATCTGCCTCGATTACTCTGTCTAATATTTCTATTATAAATTAAACTCTTCCGTTCCATTATTCTCACCATTCTTATACTTTCTTTCTTAGTTCCTACATTCAAAAGATTGTGAAAATGCTTAATCCTGTTCTAATCCTTGATATTTTTCCTAATTATCATTTCTGTCATCCTTCTTTTCAATCTTCCACCAGAAAAATCTGTTTACTTCTACTATTACCTTGGGGTGATACTATTCTTAATTCTACAGTGTCTTTATATTGCTATTCGTATTAATATCTACGGTTTGTAACCTCATTGTTGTTATTGGGCTTTATATTTTCTCTTATATCTTGGAGCTCTTTGCCTTTTTATTATCTTCTCGACCCTTAGTAAAACGAGTAACGATCCAGAATTCGTAAGTATGGAGTTTCGAACGAACTTAATGTTCTAAACAAGAAGGAATGTAATAGCACGATTTGATGTGTCAAATTACCAGAATCACTGAGAATAGAATTATCAAGAATATATTTTCTTGATATGTTCAGAAGTTAAGCAGAATGAAAGAGTTATGTAACATGGTACATGATGACATTAGGATCTGTGAATCATCACGTTCCATTAGAAACTCGGCATGAATTACTGTAATATAATCACGTTGATCAAGTGTCATTATATTAAACTAATTCATGCATCAATTTCTTTACATTTCTCCAGAATTCATTCATAAATTAAACTCAGATTTTACAGAAGTTTCCAATATAACGAAACACAGGAAGCACGAATAGGTATATAATTTCGAACAAGAATATTTATGAAAATATCCTCAGAAATATCGAAGATATTTATGATGATATTTTGGAATTTCCAAGTTCGAAGGTTGATGAAGAAAATTTTTTCGCAAGATTTTAACATGACTTCGGAGCAAGATATTCTCTAAAGATTTCAACGGATCTAGAATTACCTGGATTCTTTGAATATAGGGTATGGTCCTTGTATTTATCCTTGGTCTCCTTTGTGGTTAGCTCAATCCGTTTTCCAGTTCCAACTTTTCTGAGCTTTTTCAACATACTATTCTTTATCATCAAACTTCTGATGATTAAGGTCGTTTACGGTTGTCTACGGTTTATGCTGCTTCATTCAGCTTTTTCAACATTCAGAGTATTAATTTGTAGACTGAGTGCTTTTCAGAATTTCAGAATGAAAGATCATAATTCTAAGAGACAAATGTTATACATATAACTGTTGATGTAGTTATGCTGTGAGTTTTCAAAGTACTGATTGCTGATTCCCGGTAATTGGTATGGCAGTTCTCGTTACAAGATGCGGATGAGTATATGATAGGGTTTCAATGAATAAATATAATAATTTATCAGAGAGATTTAAGCCAAGAAGCAACGAGGTTGCTGGTACGTCTGCTGGTAATATGGTGGAATATAAAAGGTTCTCCGGTAACAATAAAAAAGCACGCATATATATCAAAGTTATAATAAGGTTGTTTCGAACGAAAAGTCGAAGTTGATTTGCTGGAGCTGTGACAAAATTTGCTACTTTGAAAGGGATTATCAAGTTATTTTGGGTAATAATAACACTAAGGAATTTACACAGCTACGTGTTAAATGTTTACTCAGGTTACGAGTGTTTTCAGGTGCATAACTATATGCATCAATCTTTTCTTCCGTAGATGAAGTGCGGTTGGTTCATCATCTAGATTGAGGTGTTTTCAAGAATCATGAAAGGTTTGAATGCAGATTGTGATTGTCAAGATATAAATGAGGTTTAAGATGAAATCAAGTGGCAAACTTGAGGAATTGTTTAGTTTCATATGTTATAATTAGTATTTTAATTCATTTTAATTGTCCAATGTTATTAGTCCACAGTCGATAGTCCACAGTTAACAGTCCAATAATTCATATATAGTTTAATGTATAATATTCGAATTAATTAATACGTATCGTGACTCGTGTACATGTCTCAGACTCGATCACAACTCAAACTATATATATTATTGTAGAATCAACCTCAACCCTGTATAGCTAACTCCAGCATTACTGCATATAGAGTGTCTATGGTTATTCCAAATAATATATATAGATGCGTCGATATGATATGTCAAAACCTTGTATACGTGTCCTAATATTTAAAGTGCGTAAAATAAATAACAGGAATTAAATGACAATAAATAAAGTGCGTAAAGTAAATAACAGAAATTAAATGACGATAAATAAAATTGCGATAATTAAATTGCGATAAATAAACTGCGATAAATAAAATGTAATAAGTTAGCTAGGAACAGTTAGCTAGGAACAGTTAGCGTGTATTCTTAACAAAATTTCTCATAGTTAATTTGTTTGTTTCTAACAAATTTTATTTTGTCAAATGTTTTCTTAATTATGTCACTTGTTGGATTCTGATAGTTCAAAATTTAAATATGAAATTGAATGAAAATGGTTATTCTGTGGTGAACGGATTCGTATATCTGTGGATGTAAGTAGGATAGTAAATGATCATTGAATCAGATTCGAAGAATGTACAGTGTAACTTATTAATGTGAAATCTAAATATTCCTCGGGTATTACCTACCCGTTAAAATATTTTCACCATTAACAGTTTGTACGAAAGAATTTTAATTACAATCTTTATGAAAATATATATACATATATATTTTCTTCAGATGAAATCATAGATTTAATGAGTCAATATGATATTAAACTCATTTAATTTACCGTTAGAACAAGAATATATAATCTCTAAAACATTAGAGATTACATAATCACCATATCGAACGAAGATAAATGATGTAGAACGATACGTAGAACTAGGATTATACTTTGAAGTATAGAATGAGATGTTGAGGCATGGATTGTTGATGGTACTGGTGCGGTTACTAATGGTACTGTTGGTGCCGGTGATATTGCTGAAGCTGGTACGTTTTGCACCATATTTTCCAAGGCTACAACTCGGGCGCGAAGCTTGTTGATTTCTTATATTATTCCGGGATGATTGTCGGTTCGGACGTGCGGATGAAAAAGATCTAGAACTGTAGATATTACGTAATCGTTTCAAGCTATTCTGGAAATGAGGGCGAAAATAGTGTTTCGGACAGGTTCGTCGGTAAGTGCTTCGGGTCTTTCACCAAGAGGTGACTTTGGTTGGTGGAAGGGATCGCCTTCTTCGTGTCTCCATTGATTAAGTCGACTACGAACCCATCGGCTGAATTGGGGATGACTGATTGTTTGATTCATTCTGGTTATACTGCTTTCGGAGTTCGAGTGGAAATCCATATCGGAATAGCTGTCGGAATAACTATCAGAATAGTTATCGGAATCTGAGGGACTCGAACTGGTTGAGGGATTCATCTCGTACGATCAGATGAAGGATTTTCGATAAGAAATAGATTATAGGATGTAGATTAGTACCCTGCAATACAAAATTTACATATGCATATATAATACTAAAATCCCATAAGTTACGGAGGAATCTATGGAAGTTGTCAGGCAAAGTCTACAGTAACAGATATGCTAAGATATGAATTTATCTATACACTGTCTATACAATAGAGGCAGTAAGATGTGTCTAGACTTAAGGATGACAAGCAAATAATTTTCGACACTAACGATAAGCAAAACTTTTAATATGCAGACACGGTCGAAGTCCAGACTCACTAATGCATCCTAACGACTTATCAGTTAGACACACTAATGCAGACCTGGTTCGCTAAGACCACCGCTCTGATACCAACTTTCATGACCCGTCCTAATCCATCTGGAGGAAGTCCATATCGATTATAAACGATTCACAATAGTTGATTACATCGCGAGGTACTTGACCTCTATGTGATACATTTTACAAACATTGCATTCGTTTTTAAAAGACAAACTTTCATTACATCGAAAGTTGACGGCATGCATACTATTTCATAATATATTCAACTATAAATGACTTGATAATATTCTTGACGAACTCAATGACTCGAATGCAACGTCTTTTGAAATATGTCATGAATGACTCCAAGTAATATATCTAAGATGAGCAAATGCACAGCGGAAGATTTCTTTCTTACCCGAGAATAAACATGCTTTCAAGTGTCAACCAAAAAGTTGGTGAGTTCATTAGTTTAACATAAATAATCATTTCCATCATTTTAATAGACCACAATATTTTCATTTTCAGTTCTCATAAATATACGTCCCATGCATAGAGACAAAAATCATTCATATGGATTGAACACCTGGTAACCGACATTAACAAGATGCATATAAGAATATCCCCTATCATTCCGGAAAATCCTTCGGACATGATAAAAACAACATCGAAGTACTAAAGCATTCGGTACTTTGGATGGGGTTCGTTAGGCCCAATAGATCTATCTTTAGGATTCGCGTCAATTAGTAGATCGGTTTACTAATTCTTAGGTTACCAAGTAAAAAGGGGCATATTCGGCTTCGATCATTCAACCATATAATGTAGTTTCGATTACTTGTGTCTATTTCGTAAAGCATTTATAAAAGCAGCGCATGTATTCTCAGTCCCAAAAATATAAAGGGTAAAAAGGCAAATGAAACTCACCTAATGTATTTTGTAGTAAAAATAGATATGACTATATTGGACAATGCAGGGTTGGCCTCGGATTCACGAACCCTTTCAAAACTTTGTCTAAAAAAAATGTCCCTGGTGAGACTCGAACCCGCAACCTCACGTATACCCGTACTCATGCTCAACCATCCGTCCATGTGCATTTTTCTGATATTATCCTCAACCTAAATATATTTAAACCATATTCCACTGTAATCCTTTTGCTTCTTCTTCTCACAGCATAAATGAATTGATCCAATTCAAGTTATGACTTTAATTGTTATTTGGTGTAACATTGAACGAAAAATAATTAATAATTGTTATATCAAATATCAAATAATAGATATGAAAAGAAAATATATATATATATATATATATATATATATATATATATATATATATATATATATATATATATATATATATATATATATATATATATATATATATATATATATAAGCTGTTCGACGAGCTGTGAAAGGAAAAAAAATTATTGTTTTCACTTTCGAGTTCGTTTTAGACAAAGATTTCTACACAAACTAAGTTCTAAATTGTTTATATAATCCTTCCGAATCATCAATTTTAACAGAAACATTAAAACACTTTCGAATTTGATTGAAGAACAAAAGTTGACTTTTTAAATTTTAAACTTTGACTCCATAATTTGGGTTCGTTATTAGGAATTGGGATTTGAGACTTTGCAGAAAGTTTTAGTGCGAGATTCCTAACAACACTACATTATTACTTTTTACAATTGAGTTCGAATTCTAGTTTTTGAATAATTGAACCAAGAACACTAAAACTCTAAATTAGATTTTAAATTTTAGATGGTTTTAGGTTATAATTAAAACATGAAATATGCTGTAAATGATTACTGGAAACTTTTTAAATACACAATTGAATCTGAAACATCAAACGGAATTCGAATTTTAAGATGAACAATTTAGTTGACTTTTTATAAATAAACTTTGACTTCGAAATTCAACATTACTAGAAGGAATTGAAAACCAAAAACTTACAGATAGTTTAAATACGTGATTCCTAACACTCCAATATTCTTAGATTGTGAGAATTGATTCTAATTTGGGTTTTGGTTTAAAAGTGACCTGAACAGAGGACGACTTCTTCTTCAGCAATTTTGGGTTTTTGATTTCGATAAATGTAGTTTGTATTAATTAGAGTGAATTGATAATTGCAACAGAACACTAGTTAATCACGGAGTTTGTATTGTTGTAATTCACAGGTCAACAAAGAAATAGTTCCGAAGAAAAAATTGGAAGAAGACAGGAAAACTATATAAGCTCGTGATTATATATATATATATATATATATATATATATATATATATATATATATATATATATATATATATATATATATATATATATATAATTTATATTTAATATTAATAATAAATATATAAATAATAATACCTATAGATAATTAATAATATCAGAAATAATCAAAACACTAATAACAATCATAATAGAATTAGTAATAATAATATTATTAACCAAAATAATAATTATAATTTATAATGATAATGATATTATTAATGATAATAAATTTTAATATAATAATAATAACTATAATTATAAAAATGATTTTTGATGTTAATAAAAAGTAATAATATTAATAATAATAGCATTAATAATAATTACAATTTATATCATTCTTAACTTTTATAATTAAAATCTTTATTTTAATAATTATAATCTTTCAATTATAATTATAACAATGATAATATTAATATTAATAATACTAATATTAATATTAATACTACTAATAATAATGATGTAATGATAATATTACTATACAACTATATTTTACTTGTAATTAAATTTAATATATTATTATTACATTTTACTAATTATATTCTATTTATTAATTATATAATATTTATTATATAATAACATACTTTGAATATTTAATATTTACAAATTTTATATATAACATTTCACTATATACATATAATAATAATTATACATAGAAATCATATTTATATATATATAGATTCTATTTAATACAATCTTTTATCTTGAATATATATTATTACATATTTAACTCTGATGATTTAATTTGTATTAAATTATTATATAAATCTATATTTATATATATTTTCATTTACAACAATTGTTCGTGAATCATCGCAATTTGGTCGAGGTTAAATGAATGTATGAACACAGTTTAAAATTCTTGAGATTCAACTTACAAACTTTGCTTATCGTGTCGGGAATATATAAAGATTAAAGTTTAAATTTGGTCGGAAATTTCCGGGTTGTTACATTTGTAGTGTCATCGATTTTGAATTTCACATGTGGCATATATGTTGGTGTACGGATGCATTTTCGGTTGGTGATGGTATGTTTCTTATTCGTTATTTTTTTCATGTTTTTTTTTAGTTTTTATTGTTGCCTCTGAGATGAGCTGTTTATCATTGATGCTTTTTTGCCCTTCTCTTAGTTGTAGGCACTTTATTTTGTGTATTTTAAAATGGCGTTTTTCTTTACCGGCAGGCCTGATGAACGACAATGTTTTTTTACCGGTTTCTGAAATCGAACAAGTCAGATTTTTCTCTTCACTTTGATATAGGGATTTGTTGTTCTATGTTACTCAACTCTAATATTATATATCTTATCATAGAAATGCTGATTAAATGCTCATTTGCTTATGAAATAATATATATCTACATATCAGGTACAAATAAATGCTCAATATGCTGGTTATCTCTTTTAGACTGGTTGTGGTTAGAAATATTCTATGATCGTAATAATCTTCAAGGATATCAGACTTCCCAAGTGTCTACTGATTTTGGTGTACCTGCTGTTCCTACTGATTTTGGTGTACCTGTTGTTCCTTTGATTGGGTACTCCAAGAACCAGCTTATATAAGTTTTTTAGTTTAGAGTTTCCCGTTATGTGCATGTAAATGTAAATTAGATTTATGATTTTTTATGTAAATACTTTAAAGATATTTATATACATATATATAGTTTGGTTTTGTAATAAATTTAATTTGTTTTATTGATTTCGGTATATATATTTGGCACTGGCAAAATATTTGGAGGGTATTATTTGAAATATTTGAGATTTTAACCAGAGTTAATCACTACCGGAACACCTCTAATTTATACTAACAGAACACGTCTAATTTTTATATAAAAACACGTCTAACTGATATGGAACACGTCTAATTGCAATTAACGAAACACGTCTAAATGAGCTAACGGAACACGTCTAATTGCAAATAAACTTGACTTCTCCCTGGCTAGAATTCACCACGTCTAATTGAGAGTTTTAAGACCGGTTCCTTGAACCGCTCTAATTGACCTCGACCAATTAGAGCTGTCACATCTAGACGTGTTGCAAAACACGTCTAAAAAGCTTTTTTAACACGTCTTAATGGCGATTTTTGTAGTAGTGAATGTGTTTGTAGTCTGAGGTAATTAATTTTATGCTCATTGGTGTTACTATTTGTATGTTATCAATGAATTTAAAAATCTTAAAGGTCATCGAACTGCATTAATATTTGTGCATTGTTCATTAATTGACTATTTTATGTTTATTTTGAGTTGATGATTGCTAAGTGTTAAGTGATGATGTTATTTTAATATGTAAAACACACCTTTGATGTTTATCGTTTTTCGCCACAATTTTATGTTTCTTTTATGTTCTACAAATTGACGATCTGGTCACCCGGTAATAAAACTCAAGTTCCATTACTACCAACATCGATTTGATGGCTGCATCATGATCCACCTAATATGGGTATTCCTTTGTGAGGAGGCACCCCTTCCCCAGAAGTTATGGGGCCTATCTCGGTATATGTTACCGAAAGAAGGAATCTTCTGAACTGCTTGAGAGCTGGAAGATTGGGTGTTCTCTCGGAAGTAAGTTTCCCCACTGGGAATAGATTGACCCCAAAATAGCATATCCAAATTATAAGACCTTGAGTCATCAAAGCCTTTCTGGCTCGGCCTGGCCCGGTATTTTCCGTACCACAGCCATTATAAAATCCGTATCAATCAAAGAAAGTCTAACTGTTGGAATAGTCGTATCCAAGTAAGGAAAGAGAGGCCCAAGTTGTTTCAGAACTGGAAAAAAGAAGCGGGACCAGAGCATGTCGTGAAAAAGCACACTGGCTTTCCTGAAAGCTTACTAAGGTGCGACGCCTGATTGTGAGGGTAAAACTTCATATGAGTTCGATATACTTTTACCCTTGAAAGAGTGCGTAATAGCTCACTGATCGAGCGCTCTTGCGTCGAAGATGAACGGGGCCTGGCTATCCTTCGTTTGCGGTCGACGTGCCGCACATCATCAAACCGGCCTTCTTAACACCGGTTATATAAGTTTTGTACCTTTTTTTTTTTGATGAATATTAGTACTATACGGTCAAAAAATTACTCTCTCCGTCCCAATTTAATTGTCACTAGACAAAAAATACACAGTTTAAGAAAATTTCGTAAAATTACTTTACTTTTCAGTTTTATCCTTATTTTTTTTTCATTCTTTAATCCTATCCACATACATTAAGGTTAACTTAATCTTTTTATTCTTTTCTATTTATGGAAGTGGACAAGTAATTTGGTAAATTCTAAAATGAAATATTAGACTATAGATGTAGGAGGAGGTAGTAAATACATTTTTAAAGTTAATATCAATTATCTTACAAAAAAAGATGCATGAAAACGTAATCCCTTCAAATCGTTCATTCTTGAAACTTCTGGAGTGTCGTAGATATCGGATGAATCAGAATCTATATTTAGTACTACTAAATCAAACTCACAATTGATTCTTCCAAAAAAAATTGTTTGTAATTTGATACTTTAAAACCGGTTAACTGATAAAATTTGTTGTTGGAATCCAACATCTAGGAAAAAATTCAATTATAAAACTTTAATCTAAGGATTCCAAGGAGGTTTTTGATCTAAACATATCCTAATCATGGCGTTAAACCCGCATCTATACGCTAACGGGATGCCTGTTGCATTCATTAACGAGATGTTTGTTTTAATTCGAGATGGAATTGAGTTTGAGATCAACAATATCCATGGGTATATATCTCACCAATCCTTCTCAATTTATTTAATTTTAATTACAATTATTAAACGTCTAGTTAAATTAAAACGAAACATAATTTAATGGTGGTTTAATATTAATTTCAGGGCTCGTGGAGGAATTATAAAAGCAAAGGGTGTGCTCTATTTGTCAAATGTTCGTCTTGTTTTTGTTGCTGATAAGCCTACACAGGTCTTTACGGCTTTCGATATGCCCTTGGTACGAGAAACCTTTCTTTTTTCACTTTTATGTAGTCTAGGTCATATTTTTTTTATCTACTACTACGTAGTGAGTTTAATTTTCCGTCTTAGACAATTTGTAACGGTGATTGTGAACTTATGAGGTTATGGAAAGTTTTTGCGAGGTATTAGACCACTCCCATAGTTGTGTCTTGAATGCGCCGTTAGTCCGCCCTCTCGAGGACACCAATGGCAGTGTCCTCGCCCTGAGTTCACCCTCAAATCTGGCCCTCACATTTATCTTGAAATAGCATAAGTGAGGATGGAATTTTTGGAATAAATGGATTGTACTTTTGGCATGAGCACATTGGTTTATTTGTTTAATTTGGTGGCTTCATGTGATGGTGAAAAAGTATGTCATGAATGACATTGAATCTGTAAGAAATTGAGAGAACATGGAGCTGATATCGCAGCCTGTCACGGCATCATAGTCAGGAGTGATTGTATCAAAACAGTCACAATTGGCTTAAGCTCTCTGCCTTTATTAATGATAAAACAAGCTATATAAAGAGCGACACGTGAACTGAAAATATCGAAAATAAAGCCACCACTAACATGAACGTTTGAGTGGTTAGATAGTAATTAAAAAAAAAAAAGTCTCAGCCATTCCATAATGTAATTGAGTTGGACTAGCCATACATCCTTTTTTGATCTGGAATGTCAACGTACCCGATACAACCAAAGACTCTAAAGTAGTCAACCGATGGTTTTCTTCCATTCCATGGTTCCTCGGGTGTCATATTCTTGACTGCTAATGTTTGAGACCGATTTAAGATGTGTATTGTACACCTTACGGCTTCTGCCCAAAATGACTTTGGCACATTTTTCATAACTAGCATTGACCGAACCAAATTCATCACTGTACGATTCTTGCATTCGGCCACCCTATTTTGTTGAGTGGTGTACAGTGTTGTTAGTTGCCGTTTAACTCCATGATTTTTGAAGTAATCATCGAATTCAGTGGAGTTAAATTCACCACCCCTATTGGTCCTTAGACACTTCAATAACATCCCAACCTCCTTTTCAATTTGTGCTTTAAACAACTTGAAATAATATAGAGCTTCTGATTTATTTTGGGGTGATGTTTGTGGATGTACGTCCCACAAATATGCGTATGTATAATGAAAGAGAGAAAAAACTAATTAGACCATGAATAACCCTGTCTGTGACGTCACAGACAGATTGTTCACTTTTTGGCCAAAAAGTGCAATCTGCCTGTGATGTGACATATGTCAGTTTCTGACACAAAATAACCCTGACGCCCCTTTTCTGTGTCATCCAATTGTGAGTCCTACCAGTTTTATTTTTTCTTTTTTATTTTATATTAAATATAAAGACAAAGTTATTTTATAAAATAAAATGCATATAAAATATAAAAAACATCACAATAATAATATTTCATAAAATTCAACCATTACATAAATTAATATAATTCAACAATACTTAAAATGTAACCATTACATAAATTAAATTGTAAAATAAACTAGTTTGTAGTGTGAAATGTGGGCGGAAGGTTCCAAATATGCTCATCTAGTTATATAAAAAAATTTGAATAAAAGTGTTAAAATGGGAGAAAATAGAGAGTTTGATGTGTTAAAAAAGATGAGGTTTGATGGGTTTATATAGGAAAAAAGTTTAGTAATTAAAATATAAAAAAAAACAAATATTTGAAATATACCCGTTAAATAACGGATATATTTTTGGACCAATCAAAAACCGCCACCAACCCCTGACGCGTTTTTTTTTTTCCGTTAAAAATCCAACTGACGCCCCTTGGGCGTGAGGTCTGATGCTGCGTTAGGGGCGTTCAGGCATTGTGGATGTTAAACTTCTGATGTGAACATTCGATAACAAATGGTCTTTCGGGCTTATTGTAATATGAGAAAACAATAAACTCATTTCTAACGGTTTACTTAAATTGAAGCGTATAATCTCGAAAGTCGTTTAAAATTGAGTTCAACATTTTCGCCGAGCTTCAATAAAATTGTAAACAGACAAATAATCTAGTCAACATGACAAATGTAAATTTAATAAATTGCAGCCATCATGTCAAATATATGACTTGTTGCTATGAACATGTACAAAACTTATTACATGCTTGTTAGTCAATGTTGAACCAATGCGTATATTTAAGCATAAATAGTTAGTCACATGAATACTTTTTGTTTTAGATGAATTATAAATGAGTGTGTTTTCTTTTTCTCGTATGTCGGTTATTCCTGCAGCTCTATGTGCACGGCGAAAAATTTCATCAACCGGTTTTTCACTGCAACAATATAACAGGAGTTGTGGACCCTGTAAGTAAAACATAAAGGATGTTTTTTGTTTTGTATATTAGATTAGTTATTAGTGTGTTATCTTATGGGTTTATGTTAATTAAACTGCAGGTAGTTCCATATGGGCAGAACAGAGATATGTATCCTGCTCACTCTTTCAAGATTTTGTTCAAACATGGCGGTTGTGGGACATTTGTGCCTTTGTTTTTCAACATGATAAAATTTGTGAGACAATATAATCAAGAATATGTTTCTTCAAATGCAACCCATTTTGATCCTTTAAGGGCTGCCCAAACTCCAGTAGATGAAGTAATGAACTGCGCGTAAGTTATCATTTTTTTTTTTTTTTTTTTCAATTTGTTTTAGTATGTGTGTATTGGTGGTAATTACGACCCGTACATTGGTTGATTAAGGTTGTGTTTCGGTTTCTTTTGTTGAGCAGATATGTTGATCCAAGTGATCCAACTAAGATCTATCTGCAACAGCCAGCTCCAGAAGAACATAGACGCGAGACTTACCATTCTTGATCGGAACGATCGACACGATTAGTGATCAGTGCACTATGATGAATCTATGTACTACAAGGGCTTACCCTTTTTAACGATTACGACTTTACGGTGTAAACATCTGTACAGTATATGTGTTATTTTGTTCTAACTTGTTCTGGTAAATCTAAACATAACTTATAGTAAATACTGGAGTAAATAGTAAAGTATCATATAAAACTCTGCTTTCAAGTCATGTTAAATGGTCCATGTGACTTTGTTCGATTGTGGTAGAGCTCTATTTCTGGTTTGGTCCCTTTTTTGAATATGAAACGGGTCAGATCCGAAAGTTTAGCCAAAACTTCGTCAAATGGGTAATAGCCTCGAAAAATCCCTTTTCATAGGAAGTAAAAAAGTTCCTGCTGGACAAAATAGAATGATGTGAAACTGGCACGATATGGATGGACTAATTAAAAACGGGCAACAGCGCCACAATACATATGCAGTAATAGACAATGTTTGGGTAATCGGGTTTACCCGTTTACCCATTTATAAACACAGTTATTTATATGTTAATATTATTAATAAAACATTATAATTACAATTTCATAATCCAAAAGATTTTTATTCGGTGGTGAATGTAGGTGTGGTAATAAGGACTTGACTTCACTAGTTAAATCTTTTTCTAAAAAATACTATTCAAATTATAAAGTTTCAATTTGTTTGTCCAAATAAATTGTCTACTATCAAATATGAAAAGGGAATTTGATCAAGTTTATTATATTATCTTTAACCAAAATTCGAATAACCAACGTTAAGGAAATTTTAAGTCAATTGTTTAAGCGTAAAGGAGATTATGATTTATAGTTGTTTTGTAGATGTCCATATTTTTGGGCCAAGCTAGCTAGTGTTATGTTAAGCCCAAACGTGTGTTTTAAATTGAAAAGGACGCCTAGGCTGGCTGAAAATGAAACCCGTGAACCTGTAAGTATGTATGAGAAGGAAGCCCACTGACTTGGTTTTGGGAAATACAATACAACGATTCATCATGCATTTACTTTGGGTAACGTTCGTAAAAATTTGAAAAATTTCACTTTTGAGAATATGTAACAATTTGTCTCAAGTTTTTTCTTTAGAAAATACCCCTATAAATCGCATGCAATAGGTAAATTTGCAGTTCATGGATTACAATCCCGGTTATAAACGTGGAAATTAAATCGCGACCAACAAATTAATCATGACCAACACGGCGGTTTTATCAATTTTATAGGCCATGTTCAATAATAAGTAAAAGATAGACATTTTATATATTAAAATTTTGTATACATAAAAAAATAAGTTAAATAATTAATAAAATTATATACGTAGCTACTTATACTTGCAATAAAATGCGTTGACATTACAAATGTTAATAGTAAACACATGTACAAGTAAAATACTCTTTAACTAATATTCCATTCGTCTCAAATCTATTGTCTTCAGACAAAAAACACAATTTAAAAAAAAGTACCTGACACATGTATTTTTTTTTAGCTTTCCAATCTTACCCCTTACTTTTTAGTTATCATTTTGTCTTACATATATAAAGTAGGGTCACAAAAAAACTTTATCACATTATTATTTTCCATTTACAGAAGTAGATTAATTTGGGACATACCAAAAAGAAATAATGGACGATAAATATGGGACAGAGGAAGTAAAAAGTTTGATAATAGGAAAACAAATACAAGTAAAATAATAATAAATACATGTTATTACTCAAAACAAGTACACATATACTATTCAATACGTAAATAATATACTCTCGTATGAATTCAGCTTGTCCCGTATTCAGATGTTGTTTTTGGGCCCATATACACACTTTGTTCCATAATTCCTAGATATTGAATTAGGTCAATTCCAAATTAAGAAGTTTATTTTTTGGCCCCATATAAACTTGGGGCATGTGCGCATATGTAGAACACCCCTAAAACCGGGCCTGATGACCAAGAAATGAAAGTCGTAACCAATGATTTTATGTCATGATCGGGATCGCCAAAAACAAGCCGCAAAACTTTGGATTTTCGTTTCCGTTTTGCCATCTAGTTCACGACAAGGTCATATCTCGGTCATGACCTGGTTTACAATCCCAGTCAGGACATGGTCTTGACCCGGTCATTTCTTGTTTTGAAATTTCTTGTTTTCAAAACAAACTATTAAATACAATATGACTTATTTGAAAGATAATGTATCCATTTAATTTTCATGTATTGGCCAATTTTTATAGATGTACTTTTTCTTATTTGTGTTTATTTTTGTTTTCTGATTTTTCATGGTATAAATTCGTTATCTTTGTGATCTTTTTTAAGCCATAGCCAGCAAAACTACATGAACTTGAACCATTCTTGAATACATAAAACCATAAATTCTTGAGCTTTCAGTGTGGATTTTATGTAAGAAGTTTTGTTTATCATTTGTTCATTATTTACGGAGTATTATTTACATATATATATATATATATATATATATATATATATATATATATATATATATATATATATATATATATATATATATATATATATATATATATGGCACACTAGAGGCTGAAATAGGGTCTGGAACCTCCAAGTTGCTGTAATACAACGAGTTGTATCAGATCATGTTAGTACATCTGTACATGCATGTTTCTGGTTTTAAAATTGTAATGTAATTGCAGATAATTGTAACATGGTCAGCTGGTTAATTTATATGCATTATGTTCACTAAGAGCACAAAGCATTCACTAAGAACTTGCGGGCATAGCCCAACGGTTCCCCCATGTACTTTGTGTCATGGGATAGGGAGAAGTCATGGGTTCGATCCTTAGAGATGACATGATTTTCTTTAAACCAATTGAACACCAATAATGGTGGTATATATTGACCCTATAGGGAGGTTTTACCGGATTCGTTCACGGACCCCTCCCCGGAACCACTGCCCGAATGGATGTGTTCTCGGGTACCGTCGATCGGGTTCGGGTTTCCACCCGAACGTGTGTGTTACGTGCAAATGATGAGGGTCGTTGAAAGAAATGATTTACTGATGCCAAAAAAATCGCCGTTCAAAAAAAAAAAAAAAAAAAGAGCACAAAGCATTCGTGTCTATTTTTTGGTGTCCATTCCAAGGTTGAAAATGGACTTTGAAATTGATTAAAGTGGGGTATCGTTCGGTATCCTTGATTCAAAGTCTTGATGAGAGAAAATATGATGTGAACCAATAAGAAAATAGAATAATTTAAGAAGAAAAAAATCAAGTTTCACACCGTCGGCCTAACCAACGGCGGAATTTACGACAACCGACGACGGGACAGAAATTCGGTGAGCGATTCTTCGAACGACGGTGTGAATACCGTGTGCTCTAAGAAGTTATTTAAAGAGAAATTTACTCAAATGTTCATTTTCATCTTTCTCTGTTAAATATAAGCATTATTATGGTATTTTTTTAACCGTAAATAAATTTTTTTAGTCAAAGGCTAGGCGGATTAGGCGGAATGTCTTATAACCAATTAAAACGTTACACATGTCGAAATGAAGTTCCACCTTAAAAAAAAAAAAAACTCCGCCTAACCTAATCATCTTTAAGCGGGTTAGGCAGAATCCTTATAACCAATCAAAGTGCAACACATGTCCAAATGAAGTTCGACTTTATTTTATTTTTTTGAGATCCGCCTAACCTAACTATTTTGTCAATTCAACTTTTGTCGTCATCACCTTTATCTTCTACCTACAAACCTTACCTATTTTTCTTAGATTTACATTCTTCATCCTTCATTAACAACGATTAAATAACCCAGATTCACAATCTTACTCGTTAAAAATAAACCTAGAATCGAAAACTCACATCAAAATAATTGCTTTAGATACCTCCAAACCATACTTGTGCATGTCCTACCAAAATTGAAAAACCCAGATCTCGATTTCATCTTAAAAGATTAAAACATCAACAGATCTGTAAGTATTTGGCCAAAAACTGACAACTGTTCTCCTGACTTAGATTTCGTTTCAAAAACAGCAACTGCGAACTCATGAAAAAAATCATTTGTTAGAAGTTCGTCCAAAATTTAACTTTAACTCAATAATCATACTAACTCAATATTTAACTTTACGCTGAAATGAATCTTATTCGATTAAACGGAAACCCGCACAACCCACTTAAACATTGGTAGGTTAGGCGGATTCTCAAACTTCACATCAAAAGGTCAATCCGCCTCATGCGTACATTCGGCAGAATTTGAAACATGTGTTGCGTTTTAATTAGTTATAACGCAATCCGCCTAGCCCTTAGGCGGAATTTTTGTCTATGAGTGATAAAAAGAACTCTCACAATGTTTATTTTTGAGATAGAGGTATGAAAATGATCATATGAGTATATTTCTCTTACTATTTAGATATGTAATGGTAGTAATAACCCCCCCTTCCTTCTTTCTTTTTAATGAAAAAGGGTATGTAAACAGAATATAAACAAATGCTCAAAAAGGTATTAAAATTTAAGTTTAAATATATCTTAAAAGACAATAAAAGTAATATGTTCTTGGTATTTCTTTGTTCATAAAAAACCATAAACAAAAGTATATATATTCCCAGAAAAAGAATATAATATTCAAATCTCCATCTATGCAGTATGCACAAGAAAACAAAAAAGAAAAAAAAACCAATAATTTTCAAATAATTATTATTGTTCTTCAAAGATGCTTTCAAGATGAGGTTGCCAATCACCACCACCACTATCAACACTCCGGCGAGCTTTCCGACGAGCTACCTTTTTCTCCACCACAACACCGCCAGAAACACACAATTGATCACCCGTCACCGTCTTAATTTTCACCACATTTTCTTTATTTCTCGGTTTTCTTTTGTTCTCAGGAACAGAAGAAGCCGGGATTAAAAAATAAATACTACCTCTTTTTAATTCAGAACTATTTGATAAAATAAGAATCCGCCTAACTACACCTTGTGATGTTGGTTTACTTAGTACATAATTCGGGTGGTTTTTTAAAACCTCGCCTGCTGTAACCGGACGTGTGATCTCTTCAACGTAGCCATTTAAATGAACAATTCGGATCAAATCCAGTGCTCCACATGGAATTAGACATGATAAACAACATCTTAGACTATTTCCCATAACGATTTTTCTATAAGACAGATACTCACGCACACGACTGTAATGAGATTAGGGGCCAACTTGATGAAAATATTGAAGGTGGTGGTTTGTTGGTGATAATGGGGAAGTATTTATATAGAAAAAGAGACCGTACACCTATCGGGCGTGTGTTGTAATATTGAGGTGAAGTGTAATTACAATAATATCCAGGCCGTAGTTTTGCAAATTTCTTGGATCGTACATTTTTGCACTTGCAATGTTTGTAAGTTTACAATATTTTATTTGGAATAAGTTAAACCCATATATAAGTTGTAACTCAACTGTGTTGAGGTACATGAGTGTAAAGTTGTCCTTACATTGATATTAAATTACTCCATCGTGTAAATTTTATTGGGCTAACATAAAATATGTAGACATCGATTTAGGTCCACCAACATGTCATGTATATAAGTTCATAAGTACCTCTTTTTTCTAAAATCAATTAGTGATTGAGGGAGGTTCCCAAATGCCTTATATGCATATATATTTTTCTTTCTACTTCCTATGTGAGACATCCTAACCGATTTACTCCAACAATCACCCCTTAATCGGTTTGCTCATGCACTCGTATCATATAACGTGACTTTCTATCCCGGACCCGTTCATTTACATCTCGACTTTTTTCCCAGACACCCGATCTCTTCCCCTGATCACGTCCACATTCACCCCGATATGAACCGCTGCTGCCACAATGATTACACCCCTGCCACCCGGTCCGATACAATTTGTAGGATCGATTTAGGTCCACCAACATGACATGCATATAAGCCCATGAGTCTCTTTTTTTCTAAAATCAATTGGTAATAGAGAGAGGTTTCTAAGTGCCTTATATGCATACATATTTTTCTTTCTACTTCATATGTGGGACATCCTAACCGATTTACTCCAACAAAAAACACATAATTTATGAAATATTATAATTTTTATTTACTTTTAAATATTGTCTTATTTAATTTTTCGTCTTACATAATTTAAGGATACAAATAAATTTTACCATTTTATTTTCATCTATCAATAAATTAAATATGAATATAAAAGGAACAATTACTTTTGAACGAATGGAATAATTAATTAACTTAGAAGTGAAAATAACTTTTCTTTTTACTCGGTACCCTACTTCGTTTCAATGACTACACTTGGTACGGTGTAGTGAGATTTCATAATAAAGAGAATATGCGACGTTGATTAAATGTTAAGTATGGTTACCAAGTGCTCAACCACTTAGAATATTATTTACCTTTTTGCGGAAAAAAAAAATATTATAAATAGTGGATCGAAGATCAACACAATACAATATCAAATCAACGGGAAACAAAAATCTAGACTAAAACAAGATGTGAAAAACGGATAAACCTAAGGCCACTCCCTATCGTGACTAACACTATTCATCCTCTTAACTGCCACATCAGCGCCACATCAACACTTATATCCTATAACTAACCCATAAAATCCTATAACTAAACACTCCCTATAATAATTACCAATAACCAACAATGTACAAAAAATATAGCACAAAGTATAAACATTTTAAAGCATTGAGGATCCCACATGCATATAACACTCGCCAAATCCATGGTGAATGCGTATAACTAAAGCGGGTAACTGAGTGCTGCCTATGGTTAGTTATAGGTGGTGACGGATAACTAGCGGGTAACTACCTATAACTTATCCATAGGGAGTGCTCTAAGGCCACTCCCTATCGTAACTAAACTATTCATCCTCTTAACCTTCCACATCAGCGCCACATCAACACCAATATCCTATAACTAACTCATAACTAAACACTCCCTATCATGGCTAAAACAATACTCCTCTTAATATACAACGTACAAGCAATAAAACATCAAGTTCAACAATAAAAAGCATTGGGACCCGCAATTCCTATAACTCTTCCGTTAAATCTATGGTGAAAGCGGGTAACTAACGCGGGTAACTAAGTGGTGCCTATGGTTAGTTACGGGTAATGAGCGGGTAATGGACGGGTAACTAACCATAGGGGGTGGTCTAAGGTTAAGCTAGCAAAACAAACAAGTACACCACCATCAGGTGAGCAAACAGTAAATACAGCTAGCAACAACAACAAAACACGTTAAACACTAAAACCCTAGACCCTACTGTAAAGTGTTACTCCGTATTAATGTTGATCAAGTTTACTTGACGGTAAAATTTGGAAAGGAATTTAAGGTTGTGTAAAGAAACATGCCTAGTATGTACTTCGTACAACTAAATTCGTACAACTAAAGACTGACTTAACAGTATCAAGGTAACTTATTAACTTTGAGTTTTTGATTTCGAGTTTTGTGGTGGACTATTGATATACATGTGTGTTTTTCGCAAGAAAAATATGTATTACTTCTAAAATATGAGGAGTGATTCATACTAAATCATATTTTATCTTACACTTACAAACATGATTTTCTATAACACATGCAATATTTAAATCATACCGATGATGTACGAATGTTAGTGGTGTCAAGACCCATAATATTGACTTGAGTTTGTGATTAAAAGTCGATTGATTAAAGTGGTTAAACGATCGGTGAACAGATTAAGTATTAAAATAAGTGAAGTTTATGCATATTTTGCATTCTTTTCAAACAAACCGAAAGGAGGAATCCACAAAATTAAGAAGAAAAAACTATTCATTTATACTTGTTAGTCCAAGATAATGTGTAGTTTTTAATTAGAACTTCAATTAATATGGTTACTTTGATCTTTATTTAGGGTAAGCCGTCTTATCATGAGTTGCAACTTCGCTGCACCCTTTTGTAAGTAACTTGTATAAATGAATGAGTAAAATGTGAAAGAACATTAATATTATTTAAACCTAACATTATTAGATTATTGGTTGTTAAATGTTTATGTACTTAATCATAGTGTTGTAAACATCAAGGAAGTTTCAATCCGTGTACGTTGATGCCCTCCATTCTCATCATACCTATATTATAAGCAACTTCGTTACATAGTTTTTTAACAATGAATTTTACACTACAAAATGAATTTTACACTACATACTATGTCGACGCATACCATACCCAACGATGTTGATCCCAAAACTTCTATCATCATCGTCACTCTCACTAACATTCTCAAACTCTCTTCCATCGATTATAATTCATGGAAGCTTCAAATCTAAGCCATCCTAGACGGCTATGGATTATTTAAATATCTTGATGGTTCCTACCCATGTCCACCATCTACTGTTCGGAAATATGACTCTTCAACCTCTCCAAACCCTGCACATACGACTTGGGTACGCCAGAACAGGTTACTTTTTGGTGCTCTTATTGGCACACTCGATCAGCAGGTCGTGCCCTTGGTATCTTTAACTACTACCACCAAAGAACCATGGGACACTCTTGCCAATACCTTTGCAAGTTCATCGCGTGGGCATATCCAGCAACTCAAAGTTTGACTAAAATCAATCACCAAAGGTCCTCAATCTATAATCGAGTACATGAATGTTATTAAAGCATGCACAGATCACCTATCTCTTCTTGGTGATACAATGGATCCTGAAGACATCACTGATCGAGTGCTTGAGGGACTCGAAGACTCTTTTCAGAATGTCATTGATAGTGTTAATGCACGCAATAAAGCTATTACCTTCACAGAGCTTCATGAGAAGCTTCTTAACCGTGAACTTGTCATTAAAAATCAGCCCATTCTTGGCAATCTACTTGTGACTGCAAACTCCACCTTCACTCGCAATAATCCTCGTACATCCTTCAACAACACTCGTTCAGCAAATAACCCCAATCTAACTTCCAGAGCTTCAGCCTCATTCACTGGATCCCGACCTTTTCTTGGAAAGTGTCAATGGTGCCACGCCATGGGACACTCCCTTCAAAAGTGTCTTGTTTTTGCGGAGAGTCATCCAACCATTCAACTACCATCATATCGCCCCGTCACACCTACTGCCAATGCTACTACTTTTCACAAACCTTCACACTCTCCTTGGTTGCTTGATTCTAGAGCCTCCCACCGCATCACCAATGATCTAGCTAATCTTTTTCTTTATAAACCGTACAGTGGAACTGACGAAATCATTCTTGGAGATGGTAAGGGTCTATATATATCACATGTTGGATCTTCATCATTACCAACTACATCTAAACCTCTTACTCTCTCTAATGTTTTATTTATACCTCATATGCATAGCAATCTTTTATCTATTTTCAACTTTGCAAAGATAATTATCTACTGATTGCTTTTACATCTGATTATTTGTTGTGAAGGATCGGCTCACATGGACTATCCTACTCACGTGGCCCCCTAAACATGGTGTTTATTTGATTTCATCAGCCTTTTCTTCCATTGTTGAATATTCCACTATTCGTGCTTCTCCAATGGATTGACATCATCGCTTTGGTCATCCATCCTTAGTTGTTTTTCAATCATTTGTTGCTTTGTTAAAGTTAAATATTTCATGTAATGCTTCATTCAATTGTAATTCTTGCCAATGCAATAAAACTCACAAACTTCCTTTTAGTACGAATACTTTAACTTCACATTCCGCTCTTGATATTATATACTCAGATGTGTGGACCTCTCCAGTTTATTCATTCGATGGCTATAAGTATTATGTTGTCTTTGTGGATTACTTTAAACAGTACATGTGGTTTTATCCACTCAAAAAGAAATCTGACACAAAATATGTTTTCATATGCTTTAAGGCATTGGTTGAAAAACATTTTGCTAAACCCATCAAAACTCTTTACTCCGACAATGGAGGTGAATACCTTGCGCTTTCTGACAACTTGTCTACCAATGGTATATCTCACCTCACATCTCCTCCACACACGCCTGAACATAATGGTTTTGTCGAGCGTACACATTGACATATTGTTAAAACTGGTCTATCGTTACTCTCTCATGCACATCTACCCATTGAATTTTGGACGTGTGCTTTTACTAATGTGATGACCCGTCCAAATCCATTTGGACGAATACATCATTCGTTGATTTCATAGTGAGGTTTTGACCTCTATATGATACGTTTTGTAAACATTGCATTCTTTTGAAAAGGTACACCATAAATGAATATATAAATCCAAGGTTTTCGACGTCTGATGATTTCTACGTATAGACAATCATCGTATATAATAGTTTCTAACAATACATCCATTGACAATACAGTCAAATAAGATATATGGTGATGATTTTGTGAATGCAAAGTTTTCTCGAATAAAGCATGTATGACTCCATGCACATAACTTGTATAACGTATAAGCAAACAACGAAAGACTTCTAGGAACCTGAGAATAAACATGCTTAAAACTGTCAACACAAAGGTTGGTGAGTTCATAGTTTTAATGTTGCGCATAATCTGTATATAAAGGTGGATCACAAGATTCCAGTTGTTTCATCCGAAACGTTTATCAAATTATTCTACAAAATTGAGCACCCTGGTAACTAAACTTTAACGTATATATAATAAGTACCCATGTTTTAACATACATGCAATCAACATGTACAATACACGCCAACCAACGTGTACTAAACTCAAATAGCATATGTCTGTTTTATAGTTCAGGCTAGGGTTCAATACCTGGAACAGATGGGGATGTCAAGCCCTATGGATCCATATATAAATACTCGCGCCCACCAGTTCTTATAACCAGCAGTTACTAGTTACCAAAGCTAAGGGATTTCTGTTCAAACTCGGTGTAGAATTTAGTATGTACTTGTATCTATTGCGTTTAAAATAAAGTGCATGTATTCTCAGCCCAAAAATATAGATTGCAAAAGCAATTAAAAAGGGAGCATATGAAAACTCACATTAGCAGCACATAAATTCATTCACCGAAATGTGACCGAAACTCGGAATGCAAAATAACCGTAGATCTCAACCTAGAGAACATATGTTGGTCAATACATGTCTAATAAGCTAGGTCGGGTCATAGTGTATCACAATCCTAATGCTCGAGACTGACATGAAAAAGTTAACAAAAGTCATCTCAAAAGTCAACCTGACCCAATATGATATTTAAATCTATACATGTTTATTAACATAGTATAAGTCTTAATAATTGAACGAATTTATAGTTTATCAAACTCAAAATATTATTTATTTCAGGAGCTATATTATATTTGAATTATCATGGCAATCAAAAATATTTTATTATTTCACATAGTTTTCCAATACTTGTAAAATCAGATTATAGTGTTTATAAAGCTTTAAAACATGATAAAAACACAACTTTGACAATTGATCAACAAAACAAAACGTGTCTTATATAGAAATTCATTTACTAGATTAGTAATATATAAAAATTCCATTTATCAATCTCATAGACAAGTTGTTTAAATATTAATTTACAGTTTCAAACACAATTTCAATTAACGTTAACCATAATTCAGTTGACCATATCTTTTAATCCGTTCATCGAAATCACGTGATTTCTAAATGAAAAGTTATTAATTTTTCGCCAGCTTTTCAATAAAATGCATATCATATACCTTATATCAGTAGTATATGTATTAAATTCGTGATTTATCGTGAAACTATCTAACGACGAAATTTAGTATACAAGCATGTATAAACATATATACTCGAGTACTAGACATGGATACACTATTAATATATAAAAGATAAGATATGAATGCTTACGTATCAATATTGTGATTCAATATTGTAGGAAAGTACGTAGACGCAACAGAAATGATAAACACTAGTTTGACCTCACGAGCACACCCCCGAACAATACTCATAACCTCCATAGCTATAACCCATAATTTCCTTAGCTCTATCCCGCTCGAAAAACTCGTTTGAAAATAACTCGCTCATTACCTCATCGTAGTATTTTATGTATAATAATACTAATAATAATACTACTAATACTAATAATAATAATAATAATAATAAGATTAATTAATAATAATAATAAAAATATATATTTATATATAGAGATGTCGAGAGAGATTGAGGAATGAATTTGGAACCAGAACTCGATTTCAATTTATAGACTTGAGCTGGAACCGAAACCCATGCGATCGCATGAGTGTCATGTTAAAATACCATGCGCTCGCATGGTTCTTGTGACCAGTCCATAAACGCGTAACTTTCTTGCCGACACTCTTATGAAGTATTATTTTATATAAATTAATTCATATAATTAATTATATATTATACTATATTTACGTGCATAGTTGACTTGTAAGTTTAGCACCGATGAATTATACATTGACGCTCGACTTACGTGCCGGTTCCGGTTTTTCGAACGTCCTTTCGTACGCTTAGAAAACTTGTACTTTACGTTTCGCGACGTGTACCTTTATCAATAATTAGACTTATTTCACCAATGAGTATACTAATTAAAATGTAACTTATACTTTTGAGTGTTATAGTCATTTGCTTCCTAAAATCATCTTCCTAATATATATATAATAATATTATTTTAAATCTAAATGTTTTATGACTAAGTTATTATTATATTTTTATCACATTATATATATATATATATATATATATATAAATATATATATATATATTTATATATATATATTCATGTCTAGTTATAAATATTTGTTCGTGAATCGTCGGTCAAAATTATATAAATTTTAAATTTAAATTTGGTCGGAAATTTTCAGGTCGTCACAGTACCTACTCGTTAAAGAAATTTCGTCCCGAAATTTGAGTAGAATGGTCATGGATGACAATAAGTATGTTTTCATGACTCATACGAGTTAGAAATTAGAGTTTTATCATCAGAGAAGAATATGGATAAAACAATTCGTTTATGTGAAGAGTACGAGTGAAGCTATCATAAAAGAGTGAAATAAGTAAATGAAGGTTTGTCTTAACCGGTGACGTAGTCACGGTTGATTTTCGGAATTCAAGGGATTTAGAGAAAATATTCAAAATAAGATTTGATTCTTCGGTAGTTAAGGAGATAGGATCTTCTTTGGTTAAATGCGATAATCTGTTTTGATTGCTCTGTCAGATATTTCACTATAAATCCACCCTCTTCATTTCCTTATTTTTCACAGCTCATACCTTTTATTCTTTCTCCCTCAATTCATATTTTAAAGTATTCATCAATATGCTCCATCCAGTTCTGCTTCTTGATATACTCCTAACTTTCATATATGTTATTCTTCTTTTTCATCTGCCACCAGAGGAAGTTATTTTCTTCTACTATTACCTTGGGGTTATAATATTTTTAATTCTCCCGTGTCTTTACGTTGCAATACGTATTGATATACACAGTTTGTAATTTATGTGTTGTTGTCAGGCTTTATATTTTCCCTTATATTTCGATATTTCTGCTTCTGTCTTTCTATAATCATTGACATCCACAGTTAATGCTTTCTCCTATTTGCTGCGATTTATACTCCCATTTCTATTTCGGAGCTTCATGCTTTTATTTTTTTCTTCTTTCCGACTTCAAGTCAAGCGAATAATAGTCCAGAATTCGTAGGTATGGAGTTTCGAATTATCATAATATACAAAGCAGAAAGGAAAGGTAATAGCACGATTTAATTTGTCAAATTACCAGAATATCCGGAAAATACCGAATCGTCAAGAAAAATATTTTCTTGATATGTTTAGAGGTTAAATAGAATGAAAGAGTTATGTAACATGGTTTATGATGACGTTATGATCTGTGAATCATCACGTTCCATTTAGAAACTTAGCATGACTTACTGTAATATAATCACGTTGATCAGGTGTCATTATATTATACTAACTCATGCTTCAGTTCCCAACATTTCTTCAAAACATTCATATTTTAAATTCGAATTTTTCAGAATTTAGAAACTAAAATAGTTTCCTTTATGATGTAACGCAGATATCGCGAAGAGATAAATGATTTTAGATAAGAATAGTTATGAAAATATCTTCAGAAATATCGAGAATATTTATAATGAAAGATACGATGATATCTTAGAATTTCTAATATCAAAAGATGATAAAGAAGATTTGTCCGTAAAGGTTTAGAGTCAGGAGCAAGGTATTCATTAATGACTTCAGAAGATACTGAATCATTTGGATTCTTTGAAGTCAGGTTTAGTCTTTGTGATTTGTCCACAGCCTCCTTCATGGTTTGCTCAATTCGTTTTTCAGTACCAAATTTTCTCTTTTTCTGAGCTTTGCCAACACGCTATTCTTTATCGTCAAACTTTTGACTGTTAAGGTCATTTACAGTTTTTGTTGCTTCATCAGCTTTTTTAACATTCAGAGTATTGATTCATAGACTGGTTGCTTTTCAGATTTTCAGAATGAAAGCTCATAATTCTAAGAGATGAATGTTATATATATACATATGATGTTCTAGTACAGTTTTGAATTCAAAGTATGGCATTTGAGAGATGTAAAAATCTAAGAGTGATGTTTTCTGTTAAATCTTGGCTTGGATTCTGATTTTTCAAAATCAGAATATGTAATCAAATTTGGATGCGAATGGTTGTTTTGATTTCTAGGAAAGAATGTATATCGTTGTGAAAGTAGTGAGTATAGTTGATGATTTGCTGAATCAGAATTGAAGAATGTAACATATTAATTTTGAATTTATATATCTTTCGGGTATTACCTACCCGTTAAAAGTTTCACAAGTAATATTTTGTACTAGAGAATTTTATTACAGTCTTTATGAAATTATATGTATGTATATTTTCTTCAGATGTAATACAGATTTAATGAGTTAATATCATATTAAGCTCATTTGATTTTCAGCTGGATTAGAAATGAATAATCTCTAAAACATTAAAGATTTCATAATCTTCGCGGAGTATTTCACTAATGTAATCAATAATTCGTTATTCAATTTTATTGATATTTCCTCGGTGAATCATGTTGGTGCTCATGGAACTCTTGCTAACTTCGCAAGGTACGAATGATGTTTTCTGGAAAGTTTCAAGTACATCGAAAATGAAAATGTAAAATCAAATATGTATTTGAATAATACACATGATTTATTATGAAATGGAATCTATTAAGTCGAAGCAGAGATTATAGTTAACGATTGTTAAGTCATTAATGAAGGATGTACATCATAGCATATTAATAACATGAACTAACCGAGTAGTTAAGATTCACACGTAATAGCTTAGTACGAAAAGATTTATTTCGATCTCAAAATTCATATATATATAAAATATACATATAATTTCTTTAGAGGGAATAAGTTAATACTTCATAACTCGTTGATACGATATACACGTTTTTGATTAGTGATGATGTTTGCGGTGATTATGGATCTGGCGGAGCTTGTGATGTTGTAGATGCTGCTGATGCTGACGATAATGACGATGCTGACGGTACTGTTGATGCTGCTGGTAAAACAGATCTAGCTTGTAAATCGTGCACCATTCTGATCAGGGTTTTATTTCATCATTTCTATTCACTCACTCATCTGGTTTACAATTAGAACTAGAATAAGTAATCTCTAAAACTTTAGATATTACATAATTGACGTAGAATATTTCTCCAACGAAGTTATGAATCAATACTTCATCGGTTATTGTTGTTGGTACTCCTTGATATCTATGGTGCGTATGACGTTGATGCTTGTGGAACATCTTGTGTGTTGAATCATGGGATGTGGATGTTGTTGATGGTGGTAATGGTACTGTTGGTGTTGATGATGGTGGTACTGTTGATGCCGGTGATGCTGCTAGTGCTTGTAATCTTTGCACCATATTCTCCAAAGCCACTACCCGAGCGCGAAGCTCGTTGACTTCTTCTACTACACCGGGATGATTGGCGGTTCGGACGAGCGAATGAATAAGATCCAGAATTTGAGATAGTATATAATCATGACGAGATACTCTGGAAATGAGAGAGAAAATGGTATTACGAACAGGTTCGCCGGTAAGTGCTTCAGGTTCTTCGCCAAGAGGGGAATGTGGTGGATGGAAGGGATCACCTTCTTCTTGTCTCCAGTGACTAAGTAGGCTACGAACCCATCCCTAATTCATTCAGAATAGGTGATGGCTGATTGGTTGATCCATTCTGGTTACACTGTCTTCAGAGTTCAGGTGAATATACATATCGGAATAGCTGTCGGAGTTTAAGGAATTTGAACATGATACGGGATCCATCTTGTATAATTAGAGAGATGATTTTTGATATGAAATAGATTATAGAATTTAGAATGGTACTCTTCAATACATAATTTACATATGTATATATAATACCAAAATCCCGTAAATTACGGAGAAATTTTCGAAAGATGTCAGGAAAAGTTTAAAGTAACAGATACGCTAAGATATGAATTTTGTCGATACACTATCTATGCAGTAAATGCAGTAAGACATGTCTAGACTTAGGAATGATAAGCAAGTAATTTTCGAAAATAAATGGTAAGCAAAACTCGGTAAAAACAGATACGGTCATAGTCCAGACTCACTAATGCATCCTAACAATTACCAATTAAACACACTAATGCAAATTCTGGTTACCTATGACCTCAAGCTCTGATACCAACTGTGATGACCCGTGAAAATCCATTTGGACGAATACATCATTCGTTGATTTCATAGTGAGGTTTTGACCTCAATATGATACGTTTTGTAAACATTGCATTCTTTTGAAAAAGGTACACCATAAATGAATATATAAATCCAAGGTTTCCGACGTCTGATGATTTCTAAGTATAGAAAATTATCGTATATAATAGTTTCTAACAATACATCCGTTGACAATACAGTCAAATAAGATACATGGTGATGATTTTGTGAATGCAAAGTTTTTCTCGAATAAAGCATGTATGACTCCATGCACATAGCTTGTATAACGTATAAGCAAACAGCGGAAGACTTCTAGGAACCTGAGAATAAACATGCTTAAAACTGTCAACACAAAGGTTGGTGAGTTCATAGTTTTAATGTTGCGCATAATCTGTATATAAATGTGGATCACAAGATTCCAGTTGTTTCATCCGAAACGTTTATCAAATTATTCTACAAAATTGAGCACCCTGGTAACTAAACTTTAACGTATATAATAAGTACCCATGTTTTAACATACATGCAACCAACATGTACAATACACGCCAACCAACGTGTACTAAACTCAAATAGCATATGTCTGTTTTATAGTTCAGGCTAGGGTTTCTATACCTGGAACAGACGGGGATGTCAAGCCTATGGATCCATATATAACTACTCGCGCCCACCAGTTCTTATAACCAGCAGTTACTAGTTACCAAAGCTAAGGGATTTTCAGTTCAAACTCGGTGTAGAATTTAGTATGTACTTGTATCTATTGCGTTTAAAATAAAGTGCATGTATTCTCAGCCCAAAAATATAGATTGCAAAAACAATTAAAAAGGGAGCATATGAAAACTCACCTTAGCAGCACATAAATTCATTCACCGAAATGTGACCAAAACTCGGAATGCAAAATAACCGTAGATCTCAACCTAGAGAACATATGTTGGTCAATACATGTCTAATAAGCTAGGTCGGGTCATAGTGTATCACAATCCTAATGCTCGAGACTGACATGAAAAAGTTAACAAAAGTCATCTCAAAAGTCAACCTGACCCAATATGATCTTTAAATCTATACATGTTTATTAACATAGTATAAGTCTTAATAATTGAACAAATTTATAGTTTATCAAACTCAAAATATTATTTATTTCAGGAGTTATATTATATTTGAATTATCATGGCAATCGAAAAAATATTTTATTATTTCACATAGTTTTCCAATACTTGTAAAATCAGATTATAGTGTTTATAAAGCTTTAAAACATAATAAAACAGTCAACTTAGACAATTGATCAACAAAACAAAACGTGCTTTATATAGAAATTCATTTACTAGATTAGTAATATATAAAAATCCCATTTATCAATCTCATAGACAAGTTGTTTAAAAATTAATTTACAGTTTCAAACACAATTTCAATTAACGTTAACCAAAATTCAGTTGACCATATCTTTTAATCCGTTCATCGAAATCACGCGATTTCTAAATGAAAAGTAATTAATTTTTCGCCAGCTTTCCAATAACATGCATATCATATACCTTATATCAGTAGTATATGTATTAAATTCGTGATTTATTGTAAAACTATCTGACGATGAAATTTAGTATACAAGCATGTATAAACATATATACTCGAGCACTAGACATGGATACACTATTAATATATAAAAGATAAGATATGAATGCTTACGTATCAATATTGTGATTCAATATTGTAAGAAAGTACGTAGACGCAACAGAAATGATAAATACTAGTTTGACCTCATGAGCATACCCCCGAACAATACTCATAACCTCCATAGCTATAACCCATAATTTCCTTAGCTCTATCTCGCTCGAAAAACTCGTTTGAAAATAACTCGCTCATGACCTCGTCGTAGTATTTTATGTATAATAATACTAATAATAATACTACTAATACTAATAATAATAATAATAAGATTAATTAATAATAATAATAAAAATAATATATATTTATATATAGAGATGTCGAGAGAGATTGAGGAATGAATTTGGAACCAGAACTCGATTTCAATTTATAGACTTGAGCTGGAACCGACACTCATGCGATCGCATGAGTGTCATGTTAAAATACCATGCGCTCGCATGGTTCTTTTGACCAGTCCATAAACGCGTAACTTTCTTGAGGACACTCTTATGAAGTATTATTTTATATAAATTAATTCATATAATTAATTATATATTATACTATATTCACGTGCATAGTTGGCTTGTACTTTTAGCGCCGATGAATTATACCTTCACGCTCGACTTACGTGCCGGTTCCGGTTTTTCGAACGTCCTTTCGTACGCTTAGAAAACTTGTACTTTACGTTTCGCGACGTGTACTTTTATCAATAATTAGACTTATTTCACCAATGAGTATACTAATTAAAATGTAACTTATACTTTTGAGTGTTATGGTCATTTGCTTCCTAAAATCATCGTCCTAATATATATATATATATAATAATATTATTTTAGATCTAAACGTTTTATGACTAAGTTATTATTATATTTTTATCACATTATAATATATATATATATATATATATATATATATATATATATATATATATATATATATATATATATATATATATATATATATATATATATGTCTAGTTACAAATATTTGTTCGTGAATCATCGGTCAAAATTATATAAATTTTAAATTTAAATTTGGTCGGAAATTTTCAGGTCGTCACAACTACTATCTCATATATTATTAATCGTCTACCAACGCTCACTTTATCCAACCGATCTCTTTAAAAGCTCTTTTTGGGATCAAACTTAACTACCTCAAGCTACATAGTTTTCGTTGTCGATGGTATCCATGGCTTAGGCCATATACAAGTAACAAGCTTGACACTCGCTCTCAACCGTATTTATTCATTGGTTACGCTGCTACTCAGAGTGCCTATTATTGTTTGGATCCCGTCACTCACAAGATTTATACCCCTTGTCATGTCAAGTTTTTCAAATATGAGTTCCCTTATCCCACCGTTACTACGGCTAAATCACCTTCTCCCTATCCATCCTTAGACACCTTGTACAATATTGATGTACCCGTTATTCATCTATCTTCTTCTTTCAATATGAATGCTCCACCATCACCACTGAACCCACTGATATCACATATTTTATACATGTTTTCCTTAGCGATATCGATCACATTTTAGTCCGTTCGGATACGATTTGGTGTTTATTTTGATGATATTGAGAATGTCCGAGTTTGAAGAGCTAAATATAGAAGAGTTGCATTCTTTGGAGTTTTTGAGGCATTTTGTTAATCGATTGGTGCACCGAGGTTTAAAACGCTAAGTACATATCGGGTATTTTGGTTTTGAGTTAGTATTTGTGTTGAAAAAGTGCAAAGAAAAACGAGATACCAGTTCACGCGTTATGTCGCGGCGCGATGGCATTGGCCGCAGCACGGAGCTTAACTATTTTCAATATCAGGAAAGGGTTCAGAGAAGGGTTCAAAACCAGTTGTATGTCGCGGCGCGACAAATGGGGCCGCGACGCGGCATTTGCTTAGTTTCAAGATCAGAAGCAGATTTAAGAAGGTCCCAGTTTACGTGTATTGTCGTGGCGTGACAATAGAGGGCCGCGGCGCGGCGGTGTGTCGGCCCAGATTATTTTGGAAGGTATTTAAGGCCCAAAAAATACCCTAATTATTCATTCTTGCATCCAGACGAATTCCAGCAACTTTTTGACGAAAAAGGGTGATTTTTGGGGAATTCCAAGATCATTCTAACACATCAATCATTCCGGAAACGCGTCTCGATCCGTTCATCATTCAAGAACACAATTTTCATTAGGTTTAATTCTTATCATTATAATGAATACTCTTAATTGTTTATTTGTGATTTTGGCTTTAGTCATGATTGTTGGCTAAGCACTTTAATGTTTGTCAAGATTGAATATTCGTATGTGTTTGGATGATACTTTATGTTTAATTTGATTAATGCATGATAATTATGAGTTTTGATTAAGAACCATTCTTATGGGATTTGATTATTGTTACTAGGCTTGATTAGTGATCTTGTTTGAACAAAGGGAACCCTGTTTCAATTTAGTGAACTAATTTCCAATTGATTTATCTTAACCAATTGGGTGCTTACTGGACCAAGGGGGTAAACCGGGTAACATAGATTGAACAAAATAGGGGTGAATTGTGTGGAGCAAACGCGTAACTAATTGAATCTTAATTTTATAATTAGTTAATTACTAAGTCACAAACGAAAGAGGTCTTTGGTGAAAGGGAATCCTAAGCCAATAAATCATAGTTTGACGTGTTTGCTAAAAGAGAACTCTGGGTAAACCGACTCTGTAGTTGCATGTATTGATAAATTGAACTAGTGCTTAATAACAAATCATCTGACACTGTGAATAGGAGATCTAGGCGAACATTCTTTTATCTATTGAATTCAAATATCTTTACTTTTCGTTGAGTCTGCATTTATTTTCTATAAACTTAAAAACACAAAAATATTGTTTTTTTTTGCTTTTAATTTATCCTTGATTTGGCTAATCGTTAAATAGCCACAAAACAATTTATCTCGTACTTTCAATTTTCATAGATTAACTTAGTTTATTTTTATTAGTTGCAATCTTAATTCTCACGTTTAAACTGTCCTTGGAACGATTTCGGAATTACCAATTTTATACTACTGCACGATCGGGTACACTGCCCGTTAGTGTGTAGTAATCTTTAAATCGGCATTTTCCAGAGATAAATTATATACTAGATTTCACACATCACCCACCCACTGATTCACCACCTGTTTCTCAGGATGAGCCTATTACTAGCATGCCAACACCTGATAATACTACTCCACTTGATAATACTGCTACCACACCTACACCTTTCGCTACTATACCATCTACTTCTACCATCACTACACGATCCAAACACGATATCTATAAACCAAATCCCAAATACGCCAATCCAACCACTTGTTTTTCCCGTCCAGCTAAACATACTACTGTTATTCAGGTCTTGCGTGACCCACTATGGATGGATGCTATGCGTGATGAACTTCATGCACTTCATGCGCTTGCTACATGGGGGTTGGTACCTTCTGACTCAACTCACAATGTAGTTAATTGCAAATGAGTGTTTCGGATTAAGTATAACTCAGATGGGACTATTGTTCGTTATCGTGCTTGCTTAGTTGCCAAGGGTCTTCAACAAAATGCTGGTATTGATTACACTGAAACGTTTAGTCCAGTTGTTAAGCCTGCAACTATTCGGATTCTTCTTAGTCTCGCAGTCACACATAATTAGTCCCTTTGCCAACTTGACATTAATAACGCCTTCTTAAATGGTACCCTTCAGGAATATGTTTATATGGCTCAACCTCCGGGATATCTTGATGCTCGCTTTCCTTCTCATGTATGTAAGCTTCGAAAAGCAATCTACAGTTTAAAACAAGCTCCACATGCCTGGCATACTGCTCTTACATCTTTTCTCCAGACTTGCGGTTTTAAAAGGTCTGTATCTGATGAATCCTTGTTTATTATTTATACTGGAGCTGCTCCTATTTATCTCATAGTATACATAGATGATATAGTACTTACTAATCCGAATGCGAGTACACTGGATTATTTTGTTCGCAACTTAGCTAACAAGTTTGCACTTAAGGAATTTGGTACGTTATCATACTTTCTGGGTGTTGAGGTAACTCCATCAGTTCATGGGTTGTTTCTTAGCCAGCGCAAACATATATTGGACCTACTAAAACGTGCTGATATGTTATATGCGAAACCTGTTACAACTCCTATTGCCACCAATTGTGTTCATAATCTTCACTATGGAAATCTTATTTCTAATCCAATAGAGTATCGCACCCTAGTGAGAAGTTTTCAATATCCCTCTCTTACCAGACCGAATGTTGCGTTTACAGTAAACAAACTCTCTCAATTTATGCATGCTCCTCGAAGTGATCACTGGACTGCTTTAAAAAGTTTGTTGTGTTAGTTAGCTGGTACGCTTGATCATGGCATCACTTTATATCGAGATTCCCCACTTCATCTTCATGGCTTTTCTGATGCGGATTGGGCAGGTGACAAACATGATTATGTTTTTACTATGGGTTATGTTGTTTTTGTTGGTCGAAATCCTGTCTCCTAGAGCTCCAAGAAATAGAGATTTATGTCTCAATAATCGACGGAAGCTGAATATATAGCTGTTGCAACCACGCCGCTGAGGTTCTTTGGTTGTGCAATCTGCTACGTGAAATGGGTGTTTCAGCCATTACCAAACCTGTAATCTATTGTGATAATCTTGGTGTAACTTTTCTAAGTGCTAATCCTGTATTTCATTCTAGAATGAAGCATCTTGCTCTACCCTATCAATTTATACATGAGCAAGTCCAACTTGGTACTATACGTGTTGCACATGTTTCAATGAATGATCAACTAGATGATCCTCTAACGAATCCATTACCTCGAGCTAAGTTCGATTACTCTATGTCCATGATCGGTCTCATTTCACGGTCGTCCGTCTTTCGGGGGTGTATTAAGGATAAAGGATAATATTCATATTTAGATTATTCTGTATTATATGTATCTCCTATATTGTATCTAGTTTGTTATGTGTAGATCTCTTGTATTCTCCTATATAATGTATATGTATTGTATCAATAACATTCAAGAGTTTTAACCTACGACTCTCTACACATACCTCTTATTTAAAGGTTGAGATTTTAATTCTCTAGGGTGGCAACATTGCACACAAGGATATTCCCTTAATCTTGAAATCCACCCAAAGCCGCTTTTTGTCGTGTTACGGGGGCAGCGGGGAGGGGGGTTCGCACATCGCGCAAGTGCGCAACTGTTCAAAAAGAAAAAAAAAATGTTGATGATGGATAAGCTTCATTACATTGATGAGAAGATGGATAACATATCTTACTTGAGTTACAAGAAAAAATAAAATCTTCTAAAAGTTTAAAACGAGTTGTTCAAGGCGGAGGACATGGACAAACTTCAAAAATAAAATATAAAATGGGATATCGAAGGTGAAACTCGAGCTTTTCCATGGTATGCTAAAACACAGATTAACGCCACTCACATTCAATGAACCGCGTGTGGATCTCTCTTCCAAATGACATAAAAAGGAGTTTTACAACTTTTTTAAATAGAAGTTTTCGTATACAGATGTGGATACTAGTTTTCCCAAGTTATGCCCGACTGTGACATTAGAACATCAGGATATTTGTTTCCGTAAAACCGAAGTTACAGAAGAAAATATTAAATTGGCGGTTTGAGAGTGTGGAAGACACTGAATGTGACAATGCGTTGGGGTCAAACAAATACATGTTTTCTATATTGCTCAAATCATACATGTTTTCATTCGCAATCTTAGTCCCGTTTGAGTATTTCGCGCATTATCAGAGGATTTATCGTTTATATTTTTTGGAGAGTTATGCTTTTGTATCGAGAGTGTTATTTGAGGTTTTTCTTGGGTGATATATAGTTGTTTTGGAGCTCAAATATCAAAAATCTGGTTCGGGTTTGAGTCGGAGATCGGAATATACATATGAGATTTTTTCGGGCCAAAAACGAGTTTCCGGAGCCTCACTTTTACGAGTTTTTGCTCCCTTTTGTGAGGTGCACATCGAGCAAATCTCCAGTCGCTAGCAAAAAGCAAAAAGAACACGAATCACCATATTAGCAAGGCTAGAGATCGCGAGCCCTGAGGCTTTATTTTCTCACAAGTGCGAGAAGTGGATGGGCATACCTGATTTTTAACTAAAACATAAAATCGACAATTTTTGTTCCATATCTGATTTTCTTTCGTTCCAGTGCTAAAGTTAGGAGAATTTTAGGGTTCAAAGGTCATTTTTCACAAAATCAAAAGGTTCTAACATCAATGATTGAAGATTGGATCATAAATCATCATTGGTACTCTAGTTTTCATTAATTTTAGTGATATCATTATGAATTCTATTGTTTTCACTTGTTTGATTGATTACTCGATGAACATGGTTGGGCAAAACCCTTTATGTTTACTCAGATGTGAAGCTTTTAGTTGTTGGATTGTTCTATCTTCGGGATTATATTGTTTGAATAAGTAATATTGTTTGAGTTTGATCAAAATAACCATTATTGTGATTGTTTATTACTTTAATTCTATTACATGAATTATTGACTAGTTAATGTGAGTTATTTAGTGATAAATAATTCATGCTTCAACACGTTAAGTGATTTAGACGTTTAGGCACTTGATTTCAAGCGATTGAATTAAGTGTCTATGAGATAATTGAATAGTAATTTAGCATTACAATTAGGTAATTGCTTTAAGTGATCATTGTAATTAGGATTTTGCGTAAGTTTCATCCAGATTGCGTCTCATTAGTTTAATCAAAATATAGTTTGATCTTTGAAAGTGATTAATGTGAGTTAATCAAGTTTGATTGATTAAATTAGACTGTTATCAACATTTAATCGGGGTTAACTGTAAAGACAATCCACGTTAATCGTGAATCATCCGAGTGAACACTGCTTTCTCTATCTGGTTTATCGTATATTTTATTTAACGCATTTTACTTTAGTTCTAATCCAATTGTTAAAAACTCGTTTCTTAGGATAGTTATTTGTTATTGAAATTCTTGAACACGCTTCTCCTTGTGGACGAATCTATACTTGCTTTAACTAGTTATATGCGATTGAGACAAGTTGCTCACTTGTGTGGAACTATATCTTAAGCTTCGTCCTATTTAAAATAGGTGTGGTTTTCCCATATCATTTGCATTCATTAAATACTTTGGGAAAGCCTTCAACATGATTTATGTGCTGCTATAAAGCTAGCTTTCATGATCAAGACTTTGCCTAGAGGTATTAACTTTGCTTTGGTCATGTTAATCTCTAAAGTCGCAAAACCTACTCATATTAAGGGTTTCCTTGCCTATTTCTTTGGTAGCGTTCAATGTAAAATCATGAAAAAGATTTTAACATTAAAAATGACGAGGGTAATTGATAAATTTATTGGTCCGGAGCAGTTTGAATTTATTTTCGGCAGACAAATTTTAGGTGGTCCTCTCATTTTGAGTGAGGTAATGTCGTGGCACAGGCATAAAAATTGGGAGTTTATGGTGTTCAAAGTAAACTTTGAAAAAGATTACGACACTGTTAGTTGGTGTTTTCTTAGATTTAATGCTTCTGCAACATGGTTTTGGTCCCAAATGGAGAAAATGTTCCATGTGTCTTTATAATGCTCGATCTTCCATTCTAGTTAACGACATCCCAACATGAGAATTCGAGATCCAACGGGGTATTAGACAAGGGGGTCCGCTAAGCCCGTTTCTTTAATCGTGGTGATGGAAGGGTTGACATCCTTCTCAAGAAAGCAGTCGACTCCAGAATATTAAAGGTTGTTTCTATTGGACGACCTGGTGGTTCTTTCCACATGGGGTTTTCATGAGATAAACATTATTTAAAAAATCTTTCAAATCTTCTATTTGAGTACTAGACCGAAGCTAAATACAACAAAATCTTATTTATATGAAATTAGAGCAACATTTTGCGAGGCTACTGATATGGCTACATTCCGCTAATTATATCCTAGGTACAGATAACATTGAATATTTGGGTCAAATATGAATTATACTGGTAACTGGAGGCTGGAGGCCTGATAAGACCGAAACGGACAGTTTTATTTATGCGGTGTCAATAGGCCGTAAGGCGTCAGAATCTGCTTATCGGGAGGTGAGAGCAATAGTTTTCAATTTATATTTAGCGGGGCCTAAATCGTACTACTCCTTATTATGGTGAGTAAGGATAGTATGACCTAGAGTCGTATTTTTGAGCATTCTGTGGTTTCGTCAGTTACTTTGCCGAGATTATGGAATGCTGGCTCATGAATAGGTAGTGACCTTGTACTCACTACACTGGTCCTAACGCCCCTGTCATAAGACATGTCACTGGGTAATGCGTTAGGTTTGAAGATTCTGAGTACACAGCAACGTCACTTACCCCCGACGCCCGTGCAGTCTGACTACAGGCATACACGTTCAAACGGCTCATGCAATTGAGCGACTCGGTTGGGTGATGTATTAACATTCCACAAAGGTCTAAACTTTCTTAAGCACAATGAAATACAAGGTATGCCATATCCGAGAGACGTGATGTGTTTCGATGTTTTCGTTAATGATTGGGTTTACAAAGATAGTTAGGCCCTTAAAAAGAGTTCAACTATAAAGAACACAATGTCCAAGTCAGTGTGACTTCCATGAACACGTTCGATTATCATAACGGTCCAATCCTTTATGTGTTTAAACAAACAGTTCCTTAATTAACTAAGAATCCCTCAAGTGGGGTGCAATGCTTGAGACCGTGTTATGGTGAAGTGTACTAATCAGCACACTGACCGGGTTCCATGGCCTTACTTAGCAGAGGTACATCTTACAACAACCGTTGTGCTTCAGCATGCACGTACGAAGTTTATATGCTTGGTGACTATACTAGCATGGTCTAGGACCGACAATGTACTAGGGGCCTAGTTAGATGTTTCACTACGAAAGAGTCCTTAGTCGGAATTCAAGGCTCGGTGGACTTACTACAATCGGTGTGCCTTAGTCAAACTTACGTTGTATCTGATAGATTTCTCTTACCAAGGAGTGACACAGATATTGTACTCTGAATCGGGGTTCGCGACTTCCCAATAATAGAGTCGATAACTACGTTCTATTAGTTGGAAAAGCGCTTGAGTTTAAAGCATAATCGGAAAGCATTTTGACAGCATACACAAACCATAATATTATTTCGGCATTATAACGAACTACGTCATAGCATACACTAAAGATAACTACTCGCTAATCATGGTAACAACATCACAAATCATAATAATGAAAGACATTATGAAAGGACCCGTCCTAATCCATCTGGACGAAGTCACCAACATTTGGTTCCATTGTGATGATCGACTCCAAATCATGTCTTTAAAATGAGCAAATGCACAGCGGAATGTTTCTTTCATACCTGAGAATAAACATGCTTTCAAGTGTCAACCAAAAGGTTGGTGAGTTCATAAGTTTATCATAAAATAATAAAATTCATCATTTTGATAGACCACAAGATTTAAATGCTGCATGGTGCAAATGGGCCCGAATCCTATACCCATCTGTAATGTACATGCGATATCTTTTAAATGCAGTACACATTTCTCGTGTACGAAATCCATTTTTCATAAATCACAGTAACCGTACACATATTCCGTGCACAAAATAACATACACATAACATGTGTATAAAATCATTCTCTCGATACATAACATTCACATCAATTGGTGGCAATTATCATGTCCACATAATTCAATGGTGGCAATTATCGTGTCCACATAATTCAATGGTGGCAATTATCATGTCCACATAATTTCAATGGTGGCAATTATCATGTCCACATAATTCAACAATAATCCGCAGAACTTCTGTCTGCATAATAATTCATTCGAGTAATGTTTTGCTTGTGTCTATCTCGTCAAACATTTATAAAAGCATTTTATGTATTCGCAGTTCAAAATATATTTCAAAAGCATTTAATAAAGCAGTTATAAAAACAGCGCATGTATTCTCAGTCCCAAAAATGTAAAGAGTAAAAGTGAATCAAATGAACTCACCATACTGTATTTTGTAGTAAAAATACATATGATGTCATTGAACAAGTGTAGGGTTTATCTCGGATTCACGAACCTATATTATTCATATATTTATTAAAACATATAATGGAAATCACATAATTTCATTTAATTATATAATATTAATGTATTTGTAGTTATATTAATATATCTACATATATTTATATATATATAATTAGTATTATATTTAAATTTCAATAGTTTGTTATATGTAAGTTTTTATATAAATAATGTTAATATGTTTGATATGTAGTTATATGAAATATTAATATAACTATATTATGTAATAAGTATATTTTATGTACATAATCTTTATTTGTTGTAATATACTAATAATAATAATAATAATAATAATAATAATAATAATAATAATAATAATAATAATAATAATAATAATAATAATAATAATATTTAATGAGAAAACTACCTCAAAAAGAATGAGTTTAAAAAAAAAACAGCCCTTGCCCGGGCTCGAACCCTCGACCTCTCGCTATCTCAATAACACCACAAACCACTTTACCTAAATTTGTTTCTTGAATTAATTCGTCATTCACCTATACTTAACCCGTTTGAGAAGCCCAACAACAAACTCTTTAGCCCATTCAAATTATGTAGTCCAAAAATATAATTTGGCCCGTTTAAGGGGTAATCCCCTTCGATACCAGTTATTAACCCTAAAACAGATCGAGCAATCATAATTCCTTAACACCCATTGCATCTTCAATCACAATCATCAACAATTTACAGCATGAGTCAACCATAGCTTCGGTTTTTGGGGTTTCTGGCCGTCGACAATAGCAGGAACAGGAAATTCGATTATCATTAGAAATTGAGTAGAAGAAAGTTGCAGCAACAATCAATCGATTGAATAGGTTATCGGTTCTCTGATCGATCAATAAATCATTGGTTCATCAACGGATCAGGTATGTGATTGATTCCTCAATATCTATTAATTTCTTAAATCCTTTGATATATTCTGTACTTCTATTTGATCGAACTAGCGTAACAATCTATGGTATTCTTGTTGAGTTTGAAGATGGTGATCAATAATTATGATGAGGATTAATGATTGTTCGAATAGTGATTCAAAATAGAAAAAAAATGAAGCAGTAGTACTATGGAATCTGAGTAACACTAGTCGAAGAGGCTGTAGATTCGATAAGGATATTGAATGGGGTCTTGTTTTGAATCAGAAAGCAGAACAATAAATGATGTTCAATTATTTAGTTACCTATTTATACAATTATATATTTTTCTAAGCTATCATCATTCATCATAAATTATTAATCACTTCATTAACATCTGCTTGATTTGTATATGAAGGATTGAGTATCATATTGTAAATAGGTTCGATTCATGATTTAACATTAGAAGTTGAAAGTGTACTAGCTTGATGATCTACAGGTGTAGTATCAGCAAGTTAGTAGCACAACGATGGTGCTTGGTTTGTGCTTGAGTTCGAAATAAAAGTATTAAACAGTATAGCTGCAGTAGCAGTTCCTTCAATTGAAACTGACATGAAACCAGATATTCAGCAGCAGAAGTAATTATTGTAGTAGCAACATTCTAGAGGAACAGTAATATAGCAGATATGTGGTGTTTGGCTTTGGTTTGCTCGACCAAAAACAATAAACAGACAGCAAAGGTGTAGCAGCAAGATGTGGGTCAAAGGTGAGTTGATTGTGATGGTGCCAAGGTGGTGATGTAAGTGGTTATTTAGTGGTGATTGAAGGAGATGGCGAGTTGGTGTTTGATGGTGGCCGGCTGTGGTGATTGACAAAGGTGGTTTGGTGGTTGATTTTCCTCGACAGAGAACATAGAAACAGGAGCCATAATAGATGCAAATAGTGGTTGTAGGTGGTGATGTTGTGGTTGTTACTTGTAGTTATTGGTTTAGTAATGATCAAAGTGAGGTGGTTGTAGCTCACGGTTTGAAGTGGTGACGTTTGTTGAAAACCGAAGCAAAAGAAATTGATTAAGATAGTGTGTGCATGAGTAAGTCTTACATATGTAAATGTATATATAAAATATATGAATGTGGTTTTGTTTGTGATTGTCTATCAAGAATAGTAAGGTGGAAGAATTCAATCTTCTTGTCTCAATCAAGCTTAACAACTTTTTGGCCAATACTCTCTCAATAAGTGTACGTGACTTAGACAAAAATTAAAGTGGTATTAGTGGTAAGGTGGAAAGGTTGTAACAATGATCAAGATGAAACAAATTAATATACAAAAAAATATTAGCAGCCATTAGTTTTGGAATTACATCCGTCGACAAGAAATCCTAACTTACGGGTCAATATATCGTGTTCCGTTGTTAAATATTTTGGAGTATTAAAACTTAACTCGAGGTATTTAAATATATTTTTAGCAACTTAATATTTTATAAAACTTAATTATGGATCAATGTTTATTTTCAACTTCTCATAAGTTAGACTTTACTTGTTTAATATCAATCCTAAAAATTGCCCTGTAATTCGAGCTCGATCCCAACTCGAACTTATATATTTTTAAAATTAATTAAATAAATTCTAAATATACTTTTAATAAACTAAAATTGATATAACTTATTTTCGGATCACCGTTTATTTTAAAAAAAAAATCACATAAGTTCCTTTGTAACTCGTGTACCATCAATCGATTGACAATTGAGCGTTACCGTCGTTTACTAAATAGATTTGAAAATCACAAAATTTATATTTAATATACTTTATTTATATATATAGATATACAGATATGTTTCAAATAATAATTATCATAATATCATATTTTATTTTATTTTACATATTCAATTCTAATACAACAACATATAATATTTAAAGTTAATTTCTAAATTATTATATTTATATATACATATATATTTAAATACACACAAATCTATTTACAATTAGTTATTCGTGAGTCATCGAGAATGGTCGAAGGTCAATTGAATATATAAACATAGTTTCAAAATTTTTAAAACTCAACATTACAGACTTTGCTTATCGTATCGAAATCATATAAAGATTAAGTTTAAATTTGGTCAGAAATTTTCGGGTCGTCACAGTACCTACCCGTTAAAGAAATTTCGTCCAGAAATTTGAGTATGGTGGTCATGGTTAACAATAAGAATGTTTTCATGACGAATATAAGTTGATAAGATAGAATTTTATTACCATATTGTAATATGGATAAAATGATTTGATTACTTGAAACGTATGAGTGAAGCTATCACAAAAGTGTGAAATGAGTAAATAGTGTTTCGTCAAATCTTTTGACGTAGATATGGTTGATTTTCGAAATTTAAGGAATTTAGAGATAATTTCCGAAATCTATATAAGATTCGGTTCTTCGGCGAATAAGGAAATTAAGATCTTTATAATTAAATACGGTGGTCTGCTTAGATTACTCCGCCTGATATTTCCATTATAAATTAAGCTCTTCCGTTCCATTATTCTCACCATTCCTATACTTTCTTTCTTAGTTCATACATCCAAAAATTGTGAAAATGCTTAATCCAGTTCTGATCCTTGATATTTTTCCTAATTATCATTTCTGTCATCCTTCTTTTCAATCTTCCACCAAGAGAATCCGTTTACTTCTACTATTACCTTGGGGTGATATTATTCTTAATTCTACCGTGTCTTTATATTGCTATTCGTATTAATATCCACAGTTTGTAACCTCCGTGTTGTTATTGGATTTTATATTTTCTATTATATTTTGGAACTCTTTGCCTTTTTATTCTGTTTTCGACCTCTAGTAAAGCGTGTAATGGTCCAGAATTCGTAAATATGAAGTTTCGAATGAACATAATGTTCTAAACAAGAAAGAACGTATTAGCACGATTTGATTTATCAAATTATCAGAATCACTGAGAATAGAACTATCAAGAATATACTTTCTTGATATGTTCAGAAATTAAACAGAATGAAAGAGTTATGTAACATGGCACATGATGACGTTATGATCTGTGAATCATCACGTCCCATTAGAAACTCAGCATGACTTACTGTAATATAATCACGTTGATCAAGTGTCATTATATTATACTAACCCATGCTTCAGTTCCCAACACTACTTCAATAACATTCATATTTTAAGCTCGAAAGTTTACAGAATATAGAAACTAACAGTTTCTATATGATGTTATTCTAATAGCACGAAGAGATTAATGATTTCAGATAAGAATAGTTATAAAATATCTTCAGAAATATGGAGGATATTTATAATGAAAGATACAATGATATCTTCGAATTGCTAATATCGAAGGATGGTGAAGAAAATTTGTCCGCAAGAGTTTGGAGTCAAAAGCAAGGTATTCGCTAAAGGTTTCATCAGAAACAGAATCATCAGGATTCTTAATGTACAAGTTTAGTCCTTGTATTTTGTTCAGAGACTCCTTCGTAGTTTGCTCAATCAGTTTTTCAGTTTCAAACTTTTTCTGAGCTTTGCTAACATACAATTCTTTATCATCAACTTTTGGCTGTTGAGGTCGTTTACAGTTTTTGTTGCTTCATTCAACTTTTCAAAATTCAGAGCATTAATTCGCAGACTGGGTGCTTTTCAGAATTTCAGAATGGAAGGTCATAATTCTAAGAGATAAATGTTATATAGATACATATAACTGTTGATGTGGAAACGTTGCGAGACTCACAATACAGATTTGCTGATTTTCGATAATTGGTATGACAATTCTTGTTACAAGATGCGGATGAGCACATGATGAGACTTCAAATATAGTGATTTGTCGGAGAGATTTGAACCAAGGAGCAACGAGGTTGTTGGTACGTCTGCTGGTAATATGATGGAATATAAAAAAAATTCCCCGGTAACACTAAAAGAGCACACATATATATCAAGGTTATAATAAGGTTGTTTCGAATGAAAAATCGAAGTTGACTTGTTGGAGCTGTGACAAAATTGGCTAATTTGGAAAGAGATTGTAAAGGAATTTTCGGTAATAATAACGCTAAAGGAATTAGCACAGCTACGCGTTAAACGTTTACTTAGGTTTCGAGAATTTTTCAGGTGTATAACTATATGCATAAATTTTTCCTTCCGTAGATGAAGTGCGGTTGGTTCATCCTCTCGATTGAAGTGTTTTCAAGAATTATGAAAGGTTTGAACGCGGATTGTAATCGTCCAGATACAAATGAGGGTTAAGATGAATTCAAGTGGAAAACTTGAAGAATTGTTTAGTTTCATATGTTATAATCAATATTTTAATTCATTTTAATTGTCCAATGTTATTAGTCCACAGTCGATAGTCCACAGTTAACAGTCCAATAATTCATATATAGTTTAATATATAATATTCGAATTAATTAATACGTATCGTGACCCGTATACGTCTCAGACTCGATCACAACTCAAACTATATATATTATTGTAGAATCAACCTCAACCCTATATAGAGAACTCGATCATTACTGCATATAGAGTGTCTATGGTGATTCCAAATAATATATATAAATGCGTCGATATGATATGTCAAAACCTTGTCCCGATATTTAAAGTGCGTAAAATAAATAACAGAAATTAAATGATGATAAATAAAGTGCGTAAAGTAAATAACAGAAATTAAATGACGATAAATAAAATTGCGAGAATGTAAATTGCGATAATTAAATTGCGATAAATAAAATGTAATCAGTTAGCTAGGAACAATTAGCTCGGAACAGTTAGCGTGGATTCTTAACAAAATTTTTTATAGTTAATTTGTTTGTTTCTAACAAATTTTATTTTGTTCAATGTTTTCTTCATTATGCCACTTGTTGGATTCTGATAGGTCAAAATCCAAATATGAAATTGAATGAAAAATGGTTATTCTGTGATGAACGGATTCGGATCTTTGTAGATGTAAGTAGGATAGTAAATGAATGTTGAATCAGATTTGAAGAATATACAGTGTAACTTATTAATGCGAAATCTAAATATTTCTCGGGTATTACCTACCCGTTAAAATATTTTCACCATTAACAGTTTGTACAAAGGAATTTTTCAATTACAATCTTTATGAAAATATATACAAATACATTTTCTTCAGGTGTAATCTTGGAATTAATGAGTTAATATGATATTAAACTCATTTGATTTATCGTTAGAACAAGAATATATAATCTCTAAAACTTTAGAGATTACATAGTCGCCATGAAGAACGAAGATAATTGATGTGGAACGATACGTAGAACGATGATTATACTCGAGGTATAGAATGAGATGTTGAGGTATGGATTGTTGATGGTACGGGTGCTGCAACTGATGGTACTATTGGTGCTGGTGATGTTGCTGAAGCTGGTAAATGTTGCACCATATTCTCCAAATTGATTACTCGAGCGCGAAGTTCGTTGACTTCTTCTATTATTCCGGGATGATTGTCGGTCGGAACAAGCGGATGAATGAGGTTTAGAATCTGAGATAATATATGATCGTGATGAGATACTCTGGAAATGAAAGAGAAAATAGTGTCTCGAACAGGTTCACCGGTAAACGCTTCAGGTTCATTGTCAAGAGGTTAATTCGGTTGGTGGAAGGGATCGCCTTCTTCGCGTCTCCATTGATTAAGTCAACTACGAACCCATCAAATGAATTGGTTGATTCATTCTGGTGACACTGCTTTCGGAGCTTAGGTGAAACTCCATATCGAAATAGCTGTCGGAATCCGAGAAATTCGAACTGGTTGAGGGATTCATCTCGTACGATCAAATGGAGGACTTTTCGATAAGAAATAGATCATAGGATGTAGATTATTACCCTGCAATACATAATTTACATATGCATATATAATACTAAAATCCCATAAGTTACGGAGGAATCTACGGAAGCTGTCAGACAAAGTCTACAGTAACAGATATGCTAAGATATGAATTAGTAGATACGCTAAGATACGAATCTTGTCTATACACTATTCATGCAATCATTGCAGTAAGATGTGTCTAGACTAAGAATGATAAGCAGGTAATTTCCTAAGGATGATAAGTAGATGATTTCCGACAAAAATGATAAGCAAAACTTTTGACATGCAGACACGGTCGAAGTCCAGACTCACTAATGCATCCTAACAACTATCAGTTAGACATACTAATGCAAGACCTGGTTCACTAAGACCACCGCTCTGATACCAACTGAAAGGACCCGTCCTAATCCATCTGGACGAAGTCACCAACATCTGGTTCCATTGCGATGATCGACTCCAAATCATGTCTTTAAAATGAGCAAATGCACAGCGGAATGTTTCTTTCATACCTGAGAATAAACATGCTTTCAAGTGTCAACCAAAAGGTTAGTGAGTTCATAAGTTTATCATAAAACAATAAAATTCATCATTTTGATAGACCACAAGATTTAAATGCTGCATGGTACAAATGGGCCCGAATCCTATACCCACCTGTAATGTACATGCGATATCTTTTAAATGCAGTACACCTCTCTCGTGTACGAAATCCATTTTTCATAAATCATAGTAACCGTACACATATTCCGTGCACAAAATAACATACACATAACCTGTGTATAAAATCATTCTCTCGATACATAACATTCACATCAATTGGTGGCAATTATCATGTCCACATAATTCAATGGTGGCAATTATCATGTCCACATAATTCAATGGTGTCAATTATCATATCCACATAATTCAATGGTGGCAATTATCATGTCCACATAATTCAACAATAATCCGCAGAACTTCTGTCTGCATAATAATTCATTCGAGTAATGTTTTTCTTGTGTCTATCTCGTCAAACATTTATAAAAGCATTTCATGTATTCGCAGTTCAAAATATATTTCAAAAGCATTTAATAAAGCAGTTATAAAAACAGCGCATGTATTCTCAGTCCCAAAAATGTAAAGAGTAAAAGGGAATCAAATGAACTCACCATACTGTATTTTGTAGTAAAAATACATATGACGTCATTGAACAAGTGTAGGGTTGGTCTCGGATTCACGAACCTATATTATTCATATATTTATTAAAACATATAATGGAAATCACATAATTTCATTTAATTATATAATATTAATGTATTTGTAGTTATATTAATATATCTACATATATTTATATATATATAATTAGTATTATATTTAAATTTTAATAGTTTGTTATATGTAAGTTTTTATATAAATAATGTTAATATGTTTGATATGTAGTTATATGAAATATTAATATAACTATATTATGTAATAAGTATATTTTATGTACATAATCTTTATTTGTTGTAATATACTACTACTACTACTACTACTACTACTACTACTACTACTACTACTAATAATAATAATAATAATAATAATAATAATAATAATAATAATAATAATAATAATAATAATAATAATAATAATAGTTAATGAGAAAACTACCTAAAAAAGAATGAGTTTAAAAAAAAAAACAGCCCTTGCCCGGGCTCGAACCCTCGACCTCACGCTATCTCAATAACACCACAAACCACTCCACCTAAATTTGTTTCTTGAATTAATTCGTCATTCACCTATACTTAACCCGTTTGAGAAGCCCAACAACAAACTCTTTAGCCCATTCAAATTATGTAGTCCAAAAATATAACTTGGCCCGTTTAAAGGGTAATCCCCTTCGGTACCAGTTATTAACCCTAAAACAGATCGAGCAATCATAATTCCTTAACACCCATTGCATCTTCAATCACAATCATCAACAATTTACAGCATGAGTCAACCATAGCTTCGGTTTTTGGGGTTTCTGGCCGTCGACAATAGCAGGAACAGGAAATTCGATTATCATTAGAAATTGAGTAGAAGAAAGTTGCAGCAACAATCAATCGATTGAATAGGTCATCGGTTCTCCGATCGATCAATAAATCATTGGTTCATCAACGGATCAGGTATGTGATTGATTCCTCAATATCTATTAATTTCTTAAATCCTTTGATATATTCTGTACTTCTATTTGATCGAACTAGGGTAACAATCTATGGTATTCTTATTGAGTTTGAAGATGGTGATCAATAATTATGATGAGGATTAATGATTGTTCGAATAGTGATTCAAAATAGAAAAAAATGAAGCAGTAGTACTATGGAATCTGAGTAACACTAGTCGAAGAGGCTATAGGTTCGATAAGGATATTGAATGGGGTCTTGTTTTGAATCAGAAAGCAGAACAATAAATGATGTTCAATTATTTAGTTACCTATTTATACAATTATATATTTTTCTAAGCTATCATCATTCATCATAAATTATTAATCACTTCATTAACATCTGCTTGATTTGTATATGAAGGATTGAGTATCATATTGTAAATAGGTTCAATTCATGATTTAACATTAGAAGTCGAAAGTGTACTAGCTTGATGATTTGCAGGTATAGTATCAGCAAGTTAGTAGCACAACGATGGTGCTTGGATTGTGCTTGAGTTCGAAATAAAAGTATTAAACAGTATAGCTGCAGTAGCAGTTCCTTCAATTGAAACTGACATGAAACCTGGTATTCAGCAGCAGAAGTAATTATTGTAGTAGAAACATTCTAGAGGAATAGTAACATAGCAGATATGTGGTGTTTGGCTTTGGTTTGCTCGACCAAAAACAATAAACAGACAGCAAAGGTGTAGCAGCAAGATGTGGGTCAAAGGTGAGTTGATTGTGATGGTGCCAAGGTGGTGATGTAAGTGGTTATTTAGTGGCGATTGAAGGAGATGGCGAGTTGGTGTTTGATGGTGGCCGGCTGTGGTGATTGACAAAGGTGGTTTGGTGGTTGATTTTCCTCGACAGAGAACATAGTAACAGGAGCCATAATAGCTGCAAATAGTGGTTGTAGGTGGTGATGTTGTGGTTGTTACTTGTAGTTATTGGTTTAGTAATGATCAAAGTGAGGTGGTTGTAGCTCACGGTTTGAAGTGGTGACGTTTGTTGAAAACCGAAGCAAAAGAAATTGATTAAGATAGTGTGTGCATGAGTAAGTCTTACATATGTAAATGTATATATAAAATATATGAATGTGGTTTTGTTTGTGATTGTCTATCAAGAATAGTAAGGTGGAAGAATTCAATCTTCTTGTCTCAATCAAGCTTAACAACTTTTTGGCCAATACTCTCTCAATAAGTGTACGTGACTTAGACAAAAATTAAAGTGGTATTAGTGGTAAGGTGGAAAGGTTGTAACAATGATCAAGATGAAACAAATTAATATATAAAAAAATATTAGCAGCCATTAGTTTTGGAATTACATCCGTCGACAAGAAATCCTAACTTACGGGTCAATATATCGTGTTTGTTGTTAAATATTTTGGAGTATTAAAACTTAACTCGGGGTATTTAAATATATTTTTAGCAACTTAATATTTTATAAAACTTAATTATGGATCAATGTTTATTTTCAACTTCTCATAAGTTAGACTTTACTTGTTTAATATCAATCCTAAAAATTGCCCTGTAATTCGAGCTCGATCCCAACTCGAACTTATATATTTTTAAAATTAATTAAATAAATTCTAAATATACTTTTAATAAACTAAAATTGATATAACTTATTTTCGGATCACCGTTTATTTTTTAAAAAAAAATCACATAAGTTCCTTTGTAACTCGTGTACCATCAATCGATTGACAATTGAGCGTTACCGTCGTTTACTAAATAGATTTGAAAATCACAAAATTTATATTTAATATACTTTATTTATATATATAGATATACAGATATGTTTCAAATAATAATTATCATAATATCATATTTTATTTTATTTTACATATTCAATTCTAATTCAACAACATATAATATTTAAAGTTAATTTCTAAATTATTATATTTATATATACATATATATTTAAATACACACAAATCTATTTACAATTAGTTATTTGTGAATCATCGAGAATGGTCGAAGGTCAATTGAATATATAAACATAGTTTCAAAATTTTTAAAACTCAACATTACAGACTTTGCGTATCGTATCGAAATCATATAAAGATTAAGTTTAAATTTGGTCGGAAATTCCCGGGTCGTCACACGTTATATAAAGATAAAGGATATAAGTACCAGTAGATTAAATGAGTTCCGAATACAAAAGTAACAACTTCAAACTCCAGACCGCTCCTAATACAACCTTTGGCGTTCTTCTCCGGGTACTAAGTTTCCCACACGGAGTCGAAGACCTTGAAAGTATAACTAATATTATAAAAAGAGAGAGAGAAGTGAATTGAAGTGTGTGTAAAAATGGATGAAAAATGCCCTTTAAATAGAAAATGATGTTGATGTCATACGGCTGGCAGGCCGTATGGCAAGCCGTATGGCCTGGCCGTATGACCTGGCCGTATGACCTGGCAGCCCGTTTGACCTGGGCGTATGCATGGCAGGCCGTATCCCATCTGGAATGTCGGATGACAGGCCGTATGGCAGCCCTGGTTTGCTGTTTTCGCTGGATCGTTTTGCTTGTTCCTTGAATCATAACTTGGTTTCCGGGGTCGTAACTTGTCTTTCACCGTTTTCGCTCTAGAATCTTCGTTTTAGCTCCGATTCTCTTGATTCTTTTTGAATCGGCTTCGTAATCACTTGATATTCACTTTTAACTGACAAAGCAAGTATTATGGCGATAAAGCTTGGAACTTTGATGTTTTTGGGCCTCAATAATGGGGTGAAAATGTGACTTTTTAGTCGATATCAAGGCCCCTCTTGGATAAGTTTTGTAAGAAACTTTAGTGTTGAAAAGCAAATTTATTACTAATCCAAAGGAAGTTAACATTGATAAAAGCGGTCATATATAGGTGGGTTCGGTATATATTATATGTCTCTTTCTAAACGCCCTATTGAAGTTTATAGTCTCTAAAGGCTATAGTTCTTAACTCTTTTGGAGTTGTGGTGAAGACAAAAAAAGTATATATCTTGGGTGAAATGGGATAACATCATTCTTTTTTTTCAACTAAATGTGGTTTAGATATTGGGAATTTAAGTCTTTTGTTGGGTCAATTACCTATTTATGATTTGATTATGACAAAATAGTTATATGAACACTAAGTATGTTTATGTGCATCAATAATATGGTCAAAAATTCAAAATATTGTAAAAATATTTTTCGTGTTTTATCTTAGTGTATATGGTTGTGGTGCTTGGCTTATCAGCACAAGAACAGTTAGCAATCGGGAATTCTGAAAAATCAGCAGAAGATCATAGAAGACTGATAACACGCTAAAAGTCACATTTTAAACCGCGTTATACTACCCAGTTAAAATACTTTATCGAATAAAAAGCCAAAAATTACCTTTTCTTGGCTTATATTGGAGATATCGTAAAAACGAATCCAACTGCGCTAGAATTGAAGAAAACGAAGTTATAAGGAAGAACCCAGGGCCAAAACAGGGAACAATCGAGAAACGCACCCTAAAACAAGCATCCGAAGACTAAAACAGACTGGTACCACCCCTATTCGTACCGGAACCGACACCTTTGCATGGGGTCAGAACCGGCACCTGGTAACCGTCCAATATGAGGGGAAAAAGGCGTCAAGAACGTTACCCTTGGTGGGTATCAGGACCGAAAGGTAGCAAAAATCCTAGGGTCAAGCCCCTCGTACCGAGTAAAATGAAGAAACCGATACCCGTTGGTATAGGTACCGACCCCATTAAGTCACATTCTGGGGGATTTTTTCCAAGATTGCATTTTTAACTCTGTTATCAGCCCGAGGATTACACACATGTCGGTATTCTGACACCCAAACTAAGTACCAGTTTGCAATTTTTAGGAGGGACTTTGTGTGCAATGTTGAAGACTTTGAAGCCTATAAATACTCCATTCATCACCTCATTTCAACCCACACTTCCATTCTACATCTTACTAAACACTCTCAATAATATTATTAGTTAGCTTCTAGATAGTTTAAAATTATCACTTAATTAGTGGTACATATCTACAGTTAAGGAACAAAATTTGTAAGAAGCACAGTGCGTCAAAAATTGTCAAAAATTGTAATTTTTTTGAACTCCAAACAGTAAATTTCATCATTTTTATCTATTTTATATTTTACAATGTTTATTTTATTTATGCCTTAAATTTCCATTATTAGCGAATAGTCATCTTGTGTGTTTGTTATGATTTAGTTAGTTAATGATTATGCGATAAATATAGAGATGCGATATAGTGTTACGCTATTTGACAATTATTGTCTTTATGAATTTAAATCATTTTAATCAACGAACGTGATTTTTAACTTTATTATTGAGACGTCGCGAACCTCGATATAAATTAACTATCTATGTCAAACCTATGATTGAATACAATGCCATGCGAACTTTAATGCCATGGTTTCGGAGGCACACTGGTTGTAGTAAGTACCATTAGAGCATTAAAAAATCTACATAAATAAACACTGTGAAGTATCGATAATGGAAACACTTTTAATCACTTGTTACTATAAACAAAACCCTGAGGAATAAATAAAGTACATTATACCACAGATCAATTTTATAAAACATGGTCTGGAAACAGGAAAAAGCATTTACCTCAGTATCGTGCATGGATCTGCTCTAGAGTTCGTTTGATCTGATATAATAAAGCAAGTTTATAAACATCTATCGAACTAAATCTTTCGAAACCCAGTTTTTCTAAAATGAAAAGACTGTGGAATTAACAACCACCTTAGTACCCACTAAGTGACACCTTATATGTCCATTACTTTTCACCCTTAGATTTATAAAAAGAACTTTACTTAAGAAAATGTATCGCTTTATCACATTTTAGCTAAGATATTATATTGGATTACCTCTGTAGTGTTAAGAATGGTTGGAATTTATAGGCTGGTAACCCATTTTGTTAACCCACGACATGACTGTCACCTGACTATCAGGTTTCTAGAAAATCAACGACGGGCCGTTTTTACGCTTTCCTTATTGTCTTAGGTAGACGTCGAGGGTAAGATATCAGATCATTCAATCAGAATCCCCAAACCTAAACTTCTAGTGACATATTAAGAAATTAGTAGGAGTTTAAGGTCAAACACTGAATGTGCCAATCACTAATACCAGTTAACAAGAAGCATCTCGACACTAATAATCCCATAACCAATGACTAATGAAATCATAGCAAGCACCCTTCCCATAGAATGAAGTTACGACAATTATTTATCTGCTTACTTGAATTCATGTCTTTTATTATTACTGTAACCCACAAATCACTCCTCTCTAACACGCTAAGTTAGAAACCCGATTGTGAGGAGATGCTTACTTCCTACTGCACTGTTCTCTTCAAACGAATGACCATAGGCCTTACTTCCGCTACTACCCATTTTAGGATTAGGAGTGATAGTTAGATTCAGGCCCCAGCTTTATGTAGAGAGACAGGATCCTTTTGGTGTGGGAAGGCATGATCTTTTTAGGTCCGATAAATTGGAGACTGTTCGGAAAATTCAATAACCAAGTCCAGCTCGTAATCCTAGACACCACATTGTCTTGATAACATATTGATTAAAACATATCTTATTTTTACCGGTTCCCCGGCAGGGGCACCAAAAACCTGGCCTTGATATGCCCGAATTAGTCAAGTTTTTTACATATCGTTAAGCATAAGGACAATCTAGGCATATCGGGCCGGTGTTAATAATTTATAAGGTTGTGGAGTAAATCTAACTATCACTCCTAATCTAAAAGGGTAGTAGTGGAAGTATCACCTAGGTTCGTTCGTTTAAAAAGAACAATGCAGTAAGAAGTAAGTGTCTCCTCAAAATCGGGTTTCTATCTTAGCGGGTTTAAATGGAGTGATTTGGGTTTTTTAGTGGTAATAATAAAGAAGAGGAATTAAAATAAACAGATGTAAATTCAAATTAAATAAACGGTGCTTGTTATGATTTCATTAGCCATTAGTTATGAGATTATTAATGTCGAGATGCTTGTTGTTAACTGAGTATCAGTGATTGGCACATGTGGTGTGTGACCTTAAACCCCTACTAATTACTTAGTATGTCACTGGTGGTTTAGATTTGGGGATTCTGATTGGACGGTCTGGTATCTTACCCTCGACATCTACCTACGACCATAAGATAAGGATAAAAACGGCTATTATTCGATTTTCTAGAAACCTGCTATTCAGGTAACAGTCCTGTCGTGAGCTATCAAAATGGGTTACCAGTCTATATAAGTCCAACTATTCTTAACACTAACAGAGGTAATCCCATATAATATCGTAGCTAAAATGTGATAATGTGATATGCTTTCCTAAGTAAATTTCTTTCTAGAAACCTAAGGGTGAAAGGTACCAGACATTAAATTATCACTTAGTGGGTTCTAAGATGGTTGTTAATTCCACAGTCCTTTCGTCTTTGTTTAGAAAACTGGTTTTTAAAAGACTAAGTTACAATATAAGTTTATAATTTTGCTTTATTATATCGGACCAAGGAGACTCAAAAACAAGGCCGAGGTATGATACCTAAGTATATCCCTAATCCTAATTTTGACCATGAATTATGAAATTGATCGATGGTATAGTGTACTCTACTTGTTCCTCGGGGTTTTATTTATTGTAACATGTGAGTAAAAATATTCATTATCTATACTTCACAATGTTTATTTATGTAGATTCTATAATGTTCTAATGGTACTTACTACTACCGATGAGCCTCTGAAACCACGACATTTATAGATCCCACAAAGTCCGCATGGCGTAGTATTCAACCATAGGTTTGACATAGATAGTTACTTTATATTGAGGTTCGCGATGTCTCGATAATAAAATTGAAAACCACGTTATTTGATTAAAATCGATTTAATTTATAAAGATAATATTCGTCAGAAGACATAACACAATATCGGGTCTCTATATTTATCCCATAATAATTAACTAATTACGTCATAACAAACAAACAAGATAACTACTCGCTAATCATTGCAATTCGAAACGTAACGATAAATAAAATAGACATTATAAAATAAAGATAGATAAAAAAGGAAGGAATTGACCGTAGATTATTAGCGATTTCCGAATATTACAAAAGGTTAAAATCTTCTGACGCACCGTGCTCCTTACAATTTTCTTTCATTAACTCTAGATATTTATCACTAATATACTGATAATTTTTCTAATCTAGAAGCTAACTACTAATAATATTAATTAGAGAGTATTTAGTGAGATTGGATGTAAGTGGGTACCGGTCGGTTTTGTCCCGTGACACGTGTTCTGGAGTGCGTTTTTCGATAGTTCACCGTTTTGGCTCTGTTTTCTTTATTATAAGTCGGTTTTCTACAATTCTTGTGCTATTGGATTCAATTTAACGAGATCTAAAAAATAAGCTAAGAAAAGTTCATTTTTAGGCTTTTTATTTGATAACGTGTTTTAAATGGGTATTATAACGCGGTTCAAAATATGACTTTTAGCACGTTATCACCTAACGATCCTTGGCATCTTGCTTTACCACTTTGACCTCTACTTTGTCACGTCTAAGATTGTTAGACGAAGAATTTTCAAACCTATAACTTATAACACTAGACGAACCATTTTCGACTAAAATTGTGGACGGAGTAGGGATAACTCCTTGTTGCCCAAGGCCTTCAAAAAATCGGGCTCGACCACCTTTGCATTGATTTTCTCATTGACCTCCTCCACATTATCTCGACACACAAACTCCTCAACTACTTCTTTATTTTTATTCTTCTCCATCTTCTTCTTAACACCATCGAAACACTCGAATCGAGGGCTTTTCTAAACATCGAAGCTTCATTAGGTACCATCGGATCGATAACTAAAACACCCCTCGGCTTGGAACCTATGGCATTACCACTAAGATGTAAAGCACCTTTATCCCCCAAAGGAGACTGAACAGAATCAAAATAGAAAGAAATAATAGGTGAATTAACCGCACGAGCACTTGTTTTGCCTTCTCTAAAGACCCGTATTAAATTCCAAATATCATGTTATCCAAATCTTCTTCAGTTGGTAAAACAACATTCCTATCTTCAACCTTGTCCTTAACATACATTGCACTTCGGATGGAATCCCTAAAGGAAATATTAAAACCAAGGTAAAACCACGTTCACAACATATACCAGAGTCCAAGTAGCCGTTATAACAACCTCAAGCCGACTACAACCGAACGGTTTAAGCAGTCTTGTAACTTCTGGACAAATTCATCGAAGACGATACGATGTAAACATGTCATGTCACTCATCTCAGATACTCAAACAAGATTACCGAGGCACGCGCAACCTCCAAATCCACCTCAAATTGATCATGAATATGTTTAGTGCATTTAGTTTAATAAACACGAACATGAATCCAATATTACCAAGCACAATCGAAGACCTATCTACACATCACACCTCGCCAAAAAGACCTTTAATCTTCTTAGCGTTATCTTCCGAAATACCAATAGCCGGTACTCCTTTAATTTCGGTCTGCGGGAAACAAAAAAATGAGTCTTTAATTTGTGAGAACTGAGTAACCGAAACAAACCCATCCGATTGGGAGTATCGAATGTTATCGATACTAATCCGATCAACACATAAAACAACGACGTATATTCCCAACTCGCTAAGATGATCTGCGATTGTGATTTGTAAAATCGTATATATAAATTTTGAACGAGAAAATACCGATAAAAGACTATTACACACTCACGGGCAATGTACCCGTTCGTGTAGCAGAATACCTTTTGGTAATTCCAAGTATCGTTCCAAGGAAAGTTCTAAAGCATATCAAGATTGTAATCTAAATATTATTACCTAATAATTAAAATGAAATAAAGTAAATAATAGATAATTGATTTTGGTTATTTAACGATAATCAAGAGAGGCTTAAATTTAAAGATAATTTTTTAGCTTTTTAGTTTTATGAAAAGTAAATAAAAGAAAGCAATTATGATAGGTTGTAAATCAAATTTAAACGAGAATGTTCATCTAAACCTTTTACCCTTAGTGTCGGATGTTTTGTAGTTAAGACTTGATTAAATACATACGAATGCAAATTACTCAAACGATTCACCAAGAGTTCTCTTTAGCAAATACTGAAATCGAATTACACAGTTCAAGGTTCCCTGTAATCTAAGACCTTTTCGTTTGTGTCCAAGCAACTTAACTAGATTAAAATTTCAAATAGAAATTGTGTAAGCGTTCGTTGCACACAATTCAAGCCTATATTGTCTAACTGTTGGGTGTCCGGTTTAGCACATAATTAATTAAGACAAACTAACTGTAAATGATTTGCTAAAATGCAACCTAAATTTACTAATTTATGCTAAAACATCACACAATACAGGAAACTAAAACTCGTTCGTATAACACGTAATAAGTAAAAGACTGATTCGTTTCACATGGAGTAGTTGAGATTAAGAATTTAAAACTAATAATTATTCTAAATAAATTTGGGAAGTTGTGATTTAAAACTAATTAAACTAAGAAACGAAAATTAACAAATACGAATTCAGATGAGATAAAGACATTCATTTAGATTCAATTTTCTAGGATCCGGATTGATTTATTAAGGCCGTTAAATTCTCTAAGTATAATTGTCGTTAATCTAGTTCATTAATCAATTTACTAATTAGTAAGATAAGGTGGTTTTCCTCACTTAAATACTAATTTTATCATGACAGTGTAAGTTAATAACGATGGTTTCTGATATGACCAAAAAGGTCGGTTTTATTTATACGATGTCATTAGGTCACAAACGTCGGAATTAGTTATCAGAAGAGAGACAATGATTTTTCTTTTATATTTAGCGGGGCCAAAATTCACTTTTAACTTTCTAAGGTAGAAGGTGTAAGTTAACCTAAGGTCGTGTTTTTGAATGGTTTAACGAATTGAAGATCAAGTGGATAATTGTCTTTGGTTTAATAATCCTAATTACGGAAAGGTAAAGGTAATGGAAGGTTATCCGGAGTATGCAGATCAGGGAAATGTTGACCAAGATATCAGTTTGGGCTAGGGAAAAGTAATTATGTTTATGTTAAAGCTATGATTAGAATAGTGAAGATCTGGTTGAGTGAGCCAATTACACAGACCTACTTATCTATGGACTCTCGGAGTTCTCGTTGAGCAGTGAGAAGCATGTCACTTGGTTGTATAATTGAAGGGTATCTATACCTCAGAGGTTATTGATATGACCGAAACGGACGGTTTTGTATTGCGCGATGTCGTCAGGTCACGGCTCGTCAGAGCCATCCACCAAGAGGGAGGTACTTGTTTTAAATTTATATTTAGCGGGGCCTAAATTGTACTACTCCTTATTATGAGTAAGGAAAGTATGACCTAGAGTCGTATTTTTGAGATATCAGTAGAATCGAACCTATATCTAAAGCTTAAGATAATTCTAAGGTGCAGGAGTAGTGGGTGATTACCTAATTTTGGGTTTTCTAGATTAAAGTAAAGTAAAGTAAATGCGATAAAATTTGTAATTCTAAGGCTAAAACAAGTGCATGTTATGATTTCATTAGTTACTTTGCCGATATTATGGAATGCTGGCTCATGGATAGGCAGTGACCTTGTATTTACTACACTAGTCCTAAACGCCCCTGTTATAAGACATGTCACTGGGTAATGCGATAGGCTTGAAGATTCTGAATAGACAGCAATGTCCCTTACCCCCGACGCCTGTGCAGTCTGACTACAGGCATACACGTTCAGACGTCTCATCCAATTGAGCGACTCGGTTGGGTGACGTATTAACATTTCGAAATGGTCTAAACTATCTTAAGTATAATAGAATACATGGTTTCCCATATCCGAGAGACGTGATGGGTCTCGATGCTTTCGTTAATGATTGGTTTAGAAGATAGTTAGGCCCTTAAAAGAGTTCAACCATAAAGAACACCCTAGCCAAGTCAAGCTGACTTCCAGGAATACGTTCGGTTATCCTAATGGTCCAATCCTTTATGCTTTCGAACAAACAGTTCCTTAATTAACTAAGAATCCCTCAAGCGGGGTGCAATGCTTGAGACCGCGTTATGATGAAGTGTACTAGTCAACACTAACCTCTTCCATGGCCTTACTTAGCAGAGGTACAGTGTAACGACCCTGGAAATTCCAACTTTTATTTATTAATAATTATTATTATTAATACGTGTGATTAAACGAATGTATGTTATTACATTTACATGTTGCCATGATTGCCCGTACTTGACTTTAATTGACCGAAACGTCTTTGTGACACACGAAACCTTTACGAATAATATTTTTGAATATTATTTACATTCATGATTAATTTATTAATCGTTTTAATTAACTGAGGTTTCTAGTTAATTACTTGGGCTTTGTTGGACTTAAGTTGTTAAATACTTGGACTTGGGCTTTAATTAATGTTAATGGACCTATGAAGCCCACCCTACTTCTTTAGTGGACTAATTAAGCCCATACTTACATGTAAGTATTATTTAGATGGAAACTAGTTAGTTTTATGCACATTGGAATCTAGTTACTTGTACTTCCAACACCATGCACACTAGTAACCACCTTTAAAGACTTTTACATGCATTAACCTTGTGGATATTTCTCTCCTCCCTCCCCTCATTTTTGGCCGTAGGTTTTGATGTACAAAGGAGATTTTGGTTTCATTTTTACATTACTTCTTACACTTGCATTCTCTCATTTTCACACACAAAGATTACTTGCATTTTTTTCTCTCAAACATCCCTCTCTTTTCTTGTAAGTATTATGAACAAGTCCTCTTCTCTTTTCCTTGTCTAAAAACCGTATACATATACACATAATCATCATCATTCTTGTTTGTTTTGATCACTTGTTCTTGGTTATGTTTAATTACATGTATTTGTTAGTTATTTACTTACTTGTTCTTTGATTAATTATTACTTACAAGTTACAAGATCAAACTTACTAGTTTGATTCTTCATAATATCTTGAATTTTCAAGAACACAAGAACATAAACATACTAGTTTATGATTCTACATTTATTGTTTCAAAAGTTTGTAAGTTCATAGTTGTTAAACTCATACTTGTAATTCATGTTAGTAAACTTTAAAGTTTACTTTCTTAAAGATCAAACTTTGGTTTGAATCTTTAAAGTATGAATAACCATGACCTATTAACTTGTTTATTTAGTTTGTTACTTCATATTATGCATTTTAATTTCATGTTTGTTGGTTATTATTGGTCAAGTGTTACTAGTTAACCTTGATCTCATTTCTCTTGAACTAAAAGTTAACTTTACTAGTTCAAGAACATGTAAATGAAACTTTTTAATTATAACTTAGTACACTTATGTTAGATCTAGACTTTTGAGTCTTGGATCTTCAAGATCAAACTAAGAACTATGTTTTGCAACTCAAGATCTTGATTTCATAAGTTTACTTTCAAGTTTGTAACTTATTATTAGTTTTAAAGTTCATGTATGTGTTAGATCTAAGGCTTTGATGTAACTTTGGTTCATCAAACTTCATACAACTCTTAAGTGAGTTGTGCTACATGTCTTAGACCTACACTTGTGTCATACTAGTCAAAACTTGGTTAATATTACTTTTACATTTCATGTATGTGTTGAATCTAAGACTTTGATGTAACTTTGGTTCATCAAAACACTTGCAACACTTAAGTGAGTTGTGCTTCATGTCTTAGACTTACACTTGGGATATGATAATAAAACCTTGGTAAAAATGATGCAAACACATCAACGAGTTGTACATTTGAAGCTACATGCATCAAGGATGAGAACCGTGATAAGCATCGAACACCAAGAACCACCGGAACCTACTGACCTGTCTGTTTTCTGTATTTTGGTTCTGATAAGTAAGACCTGGGCTGTTGTGATTATGATTTTCAAATATCTCTGTTCGAGTAGATAACTTTTCATATAGGACTCGTCTTAATCCGAGTTACGGTTTAGGATTTATGGCCCTCCGATCGTCACTATGTCCTTTTAACGTTGTGCAGAAATTTCTGACCTACTCGCACTTAGACCATCTCCACGGTCAAACGAAGACGAGTTTGCTTCTGTAAATTTTACCACACTTAAGGGACTCATATACGGAGCCTTGGCCACTGGTCTCACCTTAATTCAGTAAGGGTAGAGGCCGTGGTGACTGATCGAAGTCAGCCTTTGTTTTAAACTCTTTTCACGAACGAAACTTACTTTACACCTTTTGTTAAATGATGAATGATGATGACCCTTAAGACCTTATTTACATACTTTTAAACCTTTTCGGACGATTTACTGACTTAGTACTATTTGACTTAGGTTGAGGACCCGTTTGGACAACCTTCATTACTTGCTTACTTTCCGAGTCATACTTTACCGCTACTTTATCATTGTGAGTTATAGCATTCCCTTTTTACTTTAACTTATTTTGGGAACTGAGAATACATGCAAATTTTATATTTTACATACTAGGCACGATTACTTAAACTTATATATGTGTGGGTTATACAACGGCATAAACATTCCCTTTAGCTCGGTAACGTTTAATCATTGGTTTTTGAACCATGAGCGCGAATCTTAGATATGGATCCATAGGGTTTGACATCCCCACTCGGGCTAGTTGCGCTAGCAGTCAACGAGTGTTTAATACTTCGTAAACATACGCACTCACCAAGTGTACTTTTAGGGGGTATTATTTATTTAAACGTTAAGTTAGTTACCGAGTGCCCACGGTTGAGCATATACTTAAACATACTGATTTGGATTACTATTTTGAAGCGCTCTTGGTAGCACTGAAATTTCGTGGCCTACCTTACATTACTGTTATACTAAAACTATAGCTCACCAACATTCGTGTTGACGTTTTTAAGCATGTTTTTCTCAGGTGCTTAAGGTTTGCTTGCTTCCGCTGTGTACTAGTCTTGCTGTAGACACCCGCTGCTCTAGAGTTATCTCGGCATGAATTATTTTATCTTGCATTCAACCTTAATTACTTTTGAACTATGAATTGTAACGACCTAAGGGTCACGTACTGTTACCTTTGCTTCTGTTCATTGAAGCATACTTTTGATGTAAAACAATTGACGTTAGTTATGATGTCACCTTTTGATATGGATGCAAACTTGTTTTGAAAACGCATATAGTGTTTGACCTTGTAATGATCCTGTTGTTGATGGTCCGTACATGATGATTTAGTACGGGGCATCACATTTGGTATCAGAGTATTGGTTGTAGGGAATTAGGTTGCATTAGTGAGTCTAAGACCGACCCGAGTAGGATTCACTAATAGGACTAATCTACAACTTGCTAGTTTACTTGTTTCTGCGGAACCTGCTGCATGCTACTGTGTTATATTACTGCATGATACTGCTTACTACTACTGCATGCCACTGCTCACTTCTACTGCTGTATGAACTTACTACATGCTACCGTTTCCTTTTACTGCTATGTAAACTCGCTGTATGCATTTGCTTATTCTCGCTACTGCGTGCTACTCTCTGCTTCTAGTATGTTACTTCGGTATGATACCGTTACTATTGCCCTGCTACGTGCTATTGTAAATGATCTAGGCTGCTGTAATTGATATGCCTGATTACGCTCTTGCTACATGCCTACTATTCGCTATACCGACTTGGAGAACTTATCCTTCCCAGTTCAGATGTTTTCCTGAACTACTTTCCCGCTCGTCTAACCCTAAGAACTAGTAGTGTAATGTAGTGACCCGAACTTTTCCATGTTTATATATATTAATTGAGATTGATATTTACATGATTAAATGTTTCCAACATGTTAAGCAATCAAACTTGTTAAGACTTGATTAATTGAAATAGGTTTCATATAGACAATTGACTACCCAAGTTGACCGGTGATTCACGAACGTTAAAACTTGTAAAAACTATATGATGACATATATATGGTTATATATATAGTTAACATGATATTATGATAAGTAAACATATCATTAAGTATATTAACAATGAACTACATATGTAAAAACAAGACTACTAACTTAATGATTTTTAAACGAGACATATATGTAACGATTATCGTTGTAACGACATTTAAATGTATATATATCATATTAAGATATATTAATATATCATAATATTATGATAATATAATAATTTAACATCTCATTAGATATAATAAACAATGGGTTAACAACATTAATTGAGATCGTTAACTTAAAGGTTTCAAAACAACACTTACATGTAACGACTAACGATGACTTAACGACTCCGTTAAAATGTATATACATGTAGTGTATTTAGATGTATTAAAATACTTTTGGAAGACTTCAAGACATATATCGAAACACTCATACTTAACGAAAATGGTTACAGTTACTTTCCCATTCTTTTCTTTCATCAAGAATTCTAGTCGTATTCTTACCCGTATTATACACAGCTTCAAAACGTACTTACTATGGGTATATACCAATAGGAACTAGCATGGGATTCCACTCTTGATTATGTCATGTATGACTAATCAATTTTAACTTCTACCATGAGCTAGTCAACTAACTAGAACTCCTTTTAACCCCACTCACCACTCACCAATTAACACTCATCATTCACTCCATTTCACTTCCAAATCTCTTTCTAATTCTCTCTCAACACACCCACACTATTATGAACGTATTTTTCCAGTAGTTAATCATCATCTTCATCAAAAATCACTTCAAGAATCAAGCTATAATCATCATAGGAAGAACACTTCAAGAATACTTCAAAAATCCCTTCAAGTTTACTAATTTACTTCCAAGCTTTCTAATCCATTCCAAGTAATCATCTAAGATCAAGAAACCTTTGTTATATACAGTAGGTTATCTTTCTTATTCAAGGTAATATTCATATTCAAACTTTGATTCAATTTCTATAACTATAAACTATCTTAATTCGAGCAAAAATCTTACTTGAACTTGTTTTTGTGTCATGATCCTACTTCAAGAACTTTCAAGCCATCCAAGATCCTTTGAAGCTAGATCATTTCTTGTCACTTCCAGTAGGTTTACCTACTAAACTTGAGGTAGTAATGATGTTCATAACATCATTCGATTCATATATATAAAACTATCTTATTCGAAGGTTTAAACTCGTAATCACTAGAACATAGTTTAGTTAATTCTAAACTTGTTCGCAAACAAAAGTTAATCCTTCTAACTTGACTTTTAAAATTAACTAAACACATGTTCTATATCTATATGATATGCTAACTTAATGATTTAAAACCTGGAAACACGAAAAACACCGTAAAACCGGATTTACGCCGTCGTAGTAACACCGCGGGCTGTTTTGGGTTAGTTAATTAAAAACTATGATAAACTTTGATTTTAAAGTTGTTATTCTGAGAAAATGATTTTTATTATGAACATGAAACTATATCCAAAAATTATGATTAAACTCAAAGTGGAAGTATGTTTTCTAAAATGGTCATCTAGACGTCGTTCTTTCGACTGAAATGACTACCTTTACAAAAACGACTTGTAACTTATTTTTCCGACTATAAACCTATACTTTTCTGTTTAGATTCATAAAATAGAGTTCAATATGAAACCATAGCAATTTGATTCACTCAAAACGGATTTAAAATGAAGAAGTTATGGGTAAAACAAGATTGGATAATTTTTCTCATTTTAGCTACGTGAAAATTGGTAACAAATCTATTCCAACCATAACTTAATCAACTTGTATTGTATATTATGTAATCTTGAGATACCATAGACACGTATACAATGTTTCGACCTATCATGTCGACACATCTATATATATTTCGGAACAACCATAGACACTCTATATGTGAATGTTGGAGTTAGCTATACAGGGTTGAGGTTGATTCCAAAATATATATAGTTTGAGTTGTGATCAATACTGAGATACGTATACACTGGGTCGTGGATTGATTCAAGATAATATTTATCGATTTATTTCTGTACATCTAACTGTGGACAACTAGTTGTAGGTTACTAACGAGGACAGCTGACTTAATAAACTTAAAACATCAAAATATATTAAAAGTGTTGTAAATATATTTTGAACATACTTTGATATATATGTATATATTGTTATAGGTTCGTGAATCAACCAGTGGCCAAGTCTTACTTCCCGACGAAGTAAAAATCTGTGAAAGTGAGTTATAGTCCCACTTTTAAAATCTAATATTTTTGGGATGAGAATACATGCAGGTTTTATAAATGATTTACAAAATAGACACAAGTACGTGAAACTACATTCTATGGTTGAATTATTGAAATCGAATATGCCCCTTTTTATTAAGTCTGGTAATCTAAGAATTAGGGAACAGACACCCTAATTGACGCGAATCCTAAAGATAGATCTATTGGGCCTAACAAACCCCATCCAAAGTACCGGATGCTTTAGTACTTCGAAATTTATATCATATCCGAAGGGTGTCCCGGAATGATGGGGATATTCTTATATATGCATCTTGTTATTGTCGGTTACCAGGTGTTCACCATATGAATGATTTTTATCTCTATGTATGGGATGTGTATTGAAATATGAAATCTTGTGGTCTATTGTTACGATTTGATATATATATATATAGGTTAAACCTATAACTCACCAACATTTTTGTTGACGTTTTAAGCATGTTTATTCTCAGGTGATTATTAAGAGCTTCCGCTGTCGCATACTTAAATAAGGACAAGATTTGGAGTCCATGCTTGTATGATATTGTGTAAAAACTGCATTCAAGAAACTTATTTTGTTGTAACATATTTGTATTGTAAACCATTATGTAATGGTCGTGTGTAATCAGGATATTTTAGATTATCATTATTTGATAATCTACGTAAAGCTTTTTAAACCTTTATTGATGAAATAAAGGTTATGGTTTGTTTAAAAATGAATGCAGTCTTTGAAAAACGTCTCATATAGAGGTCAAAACCTCGCAACGAAATCAATTAATATGGAACGTTTTTAATCAATAAGAACGGGACATTTCAGTTGGTATCCGAGCGTTGGTCTTAGAGAACCAGAAAATTTGCATTAGTGTGTCTTATCGAGTTTGTTAGGATGCATTAGTGATTCTGGACTTCGACCGTGTTTTCTTTAAAAATGATTGCTTAACATTTTTGTTGGAAACTATATATTTTTAACATATGAATATTATGTGATATATTAATCTCTTAACGTGTTTGATATTATGTGATAGATGTCTACCTCTAGAACAAGTCCCATTGACTCACCTAATAATAATGAAGAGTCAAATGTAAATTGGAATGATTCGTGGACTGATTCACAAGTTCCCGAAGAGGAACCGGAAGAAGAGTCGGAACCGGAAGAAGAATCAGAACCGGAAGAAGAATCGGAACCGGAAGAAGAATCGGAACCGGTGGGGGAAATAATAAAACGGTTAAGTAAAAGAGAATCCTCAACCAACCGACCAAGGTTAATTATGGTCAATGGTGTTTCCGCCAAGGAAGCAAAATATTGGGAGGATTACCAATTCTCCGATGAATCGGATTCCGACGAGAATTCCGATGATGTTATAGAAATTACCCCAACTGAATTTAAAAAGGCAAAAGAAAATAATAAGGGAAACGGCATAAAAATAGAGAAATCTAATTCCAACCCCGATGAACTTTATATGTATCGTCAACCCCCGAAGTCCTTAAGTTGTAACAATGACCCGGGAACCTCTAAACCACCAGGTTTTTCTAAACCAATGTGGAAAATTACGGCTCGTATTAGGGGAACACAATATATCCCTAGAAACTTGGCAAAACGAACCAAAACCGAAGAAGAAGAAACGAGCGAGTCGGAATAAGATAGTTGTATTCGTGTGGTGTAAAATATGGAATATAGTGTTCTTATGCTTTATGATATATGTAAAAATTGCTTGTATTAATAAGTATTTTTTTTATGAATCTAACTCTTGTCTATTTTACAGTTTAAAAACACAAAATGGATAGACAACCCAATATTTTAAGAGACCTACCCGGAGACATGATTGATGAAATCTTGTCTAGAGTCGGCCAGAATTCTTCGGCACAACTATTTAAGGCGAGATCAGTTTGTAAGACATTCGAAGAACGTTCCAAGAATGTCTTGGTTTATAAGAGACTTTCGTTTGAAAGATGGGGGATATCACATTGGGAAACCCATAAGTTACGATGTGTTTACTTTGACGCATATATTGCGGGGAACCCAAATGCTATTTTACGCAACGGGTTAAGAAATTATTTTGACTCAATATATCCGAATATTGGACTTCGTGATTTAGAAAAAGCGGCTAACATGCAACATAAAGAAGCATGTTATGCTTATGGATTAGTAATGTTCGCTTCTCACCAAAGTGAGAACAAGAACATCGGGCTACAACTATTAAACAAAACGTTTCCACAAGTGACGGAGTCGGTAATTGGGGTAAGAAATGAGGTTTTTAGATTATTACGGGACTGTTGGACATTACGTAACCCTCGTCCCTTTGATGACGTTACAACACGCTGTCTTATCAACGGCCATAACGGTTATGTTGCACAAGACCAAGGATGGGAAGTAGTCCTAGTAAAACCAGAATGCATGACTTGTTTCTGGACGTATGAATTACGTGTCTTTATTGCCTTTGCCGAACGACTTGTGTACTAGCTAGAATTGTCTTCACAACTATCTTGTATCAAAGTTATTGTGTGCTATATTTCATGCTTTATGTAAAATAAGCGGTATTGTAAGTTTGTAAAATATTGTATAAAAGTTTGAACGCGAAATATTATTACAATCAGTTTTTCATATAGAATTGTAGTAGTTGAATTGTATATTAGCTACTAAGTATGAACTTAACGGGTAGGTACTACCCGAATTTAAACTTATAAAACGCTAATATGAAGAAAAAGCTTTTATAAATGAGTTCATATTATGCTACGAAATACTATTAACTACTCTTAATATTCTGTATGATTAACTTGTTCCATTTAACTATTTTGAAGGAAATGGCACCGACTACTCGACACACCGTGAATATGAATGAAGAGGAATTCCGTACTTTTCTAGCTTCAAACATAGCCGCAGTACAGGCTGCGCTACATACCAACAATAACCTTGGATCTAGCAGTACAGGAAATCGTGTAGGATGCACCTACAAAGAATTCACTGCCTGCAAACCTTTGGAATTTGATGGAACCGAAGGACCGATCGGATTGAAACGGTGGACCGAGAAGGTTGAATCGGTGTTTGCCATAAGTAAGTGTACTGAAGAGGACAAAGTGAAGTACGCTACGCATACCTTCACAGGTTCTGCGTTAACATGGTGGAATACCTATCTAGAGCAAGTGGGACAAGATGATGCGTACGCACTACCGTGGTCAGCATTCAAGCACTTGATGAACGAGAAGTACCGTCCCAGAACCGAGGTCAATAAGCTCAAGACAGAACTTAGAGGGTTACGAACCCAAGGATTTGATATTACCACGCACGAAAGACGATTCACAGAATTGTGCCTATTGTGTCCGGGAGCATTCGAAGATGAGGAAGAGAAGATCGACGCGTTTGTGAAAGGATTACCGGAAAGAATCCAAGAAGATATAAGTTCACACGAGCCCGCCTCCATACAACAGGCATGTAGAATGGCTCACAAACTAGTGAACCAGATTGAAGAAAGAATTAAAGAACAGACTGCTGAAGAGGCCAATGTGAAGCAAGTCAAAAGAAAGTGGGAGGAAAACGGTGATAAGAATCACCAATACAACAACAACAGCAATTACAACAATAATCGCAACAATTATCCCAACAATCGCAACATCAATCGCAACTACAACAAACGGCCCAACAACAACAACAACAACAACAACAACAACAGCAACTACAACAATCATCCCAACAACAATAATAACCGCAACAACAACAACAATCAGAAGCAACTATGCCAAAGGTGTGAAAAGAATCACTCGGGGTTCTGCACCAAATTTTGCAACAAGTGTAAAAGAAATGGTCATAGCGCGGCGAAGTGTGAGGTCTACGGACCAGGGGTTAATATAACGAAAGGAACAAATGGTGTCGGAACGAGTAATGGCGGAGCAAGTAGTGTCGGAGCAAGTTATGCCAATGTAGTTTGTTATAAATGTGGAAAACCAGGCCACATTATTAGAAATTGCCCGAACCAGGAGAACACGAATGGACAAGGCCGTGGAAGAGTTTTCAATATTAATGCGGTAGAGGCACAGGAAGACCCGGAGCTTGTTACGGGTACGTTTCTTATTGACAATAAATCTGCTTACGTTTTATTTGATTCGGGTGCGGATAGAAGCTATATGAGTAGAGATTTTTGTGCTAAATTAAGTTGTCCATTGACGCCTTTGGATAGTAAATTTTTACTCGAATTAGCAAATGGTAAATTAATTTCAGCAGATAATATATGTCGGAATCGAGAAATTAAACTGGTTAGCGAAACATTTAAGATTGATTTGATACCAGTAGAGTTAGGGAGTTTTGATGTGATAATCGGTATGGACTGGTTGAAAGAAGTGAAAGCAGAGATCGTCTGTTACAAAAATGCAATTCGCATTATACGAGAAAAAGGAAAACCCTTAATGGTGTACGGAGAAAAGGGCAACACGAAGCTACATCTTATTAGTAATTTGAAGGCACAAAAACTAATAAGAAAAGGTTGCTATGCTGTTCTAGCACACGTCGAGAAAGTACAAACTGAAGAAAAGAGCATCAATGATGTTCCCATTGCAAAAGAATTTCCCGATGTATTTCCGAAAGAATTACCGGGATTACCCCCACATCGATCCGTTGAATTTCAAATAGATCTTGTACCAGGAGCTGCACCAATAGCTCGTGCTCCTTACAGACTTGCACCCAGTGAGATGAAAGAACTGCAAAGCCAATTACAAGAACTTTTAGAGCGTGGTTTCATTCGACCAAGCACATCACCGTGGGGAGCTCCTGTTTTGTTTGTCAAGAAGAAAGATGGTACATTCAGGTTGTGTATCGACTACCGAGAGTTGAACAAACTTACCATCAAGAACCGCTACCCACTACCGAGAATCGACGACTTATTTGATCAACTACAAGGCTCGTCTGTTTATTCAAAGATTGACTTACGTTCCGGGTATCATCAAATGCGGGTGAAAGAAGATGATATTCCAAAGACTACTTTCAGAACACGTTACGGTCATTACGAGTTTATGGTCATGCCGTTTGGTTTAACTAATGCACCAGCTGTGTTCATGGACCTTATGAACCGAGTGTGTGGACCATACCTTGACAAGTTTGTCATCGTTTTCATTGATGACATACTTATTTACTCAAAGAATGACCAAGAACACGGTGAACATTTGAGAAAGGTGTTAGAAGTATTGAGGAAGGAAGAATTGTACGCTAAGTTTTCAAAGTGTGCATTTTGGTTGGAAGAAGTTCAATTCCTCGGTCACATAGTGAACAAAGAAGGTATTAAGGTGGATCCGGCAAAGATAGAAACTGTTGAAAAGTGGGAAACCCCAAAAACTCCGAAACACATACGCCAGTTTTTAGGACTAGCTGGTTACTACAGAAGGTTCATCCAAGACTTTTCCAGAATAGCAAAACCCTTGACTGCATTAACGCATAAAGGGAAGAAATTTGAATGGAATGATGAACAAGAGAAAGCGTTTCAGTTATTGAAGAAAAAGCTAACTACGGCACCTATATTGTCATTGCCTGAAGGGAATGATGATTTTGTGATTTATTGTGATGCATCAAAGCAAGGTCTCGGTTGTGTATTAATGCAACGAACGAAGGTGATTGCATATGCGTCTAGACAATTGAAGATTCACGAACAAAATTATACGACGCATGATTTGGAATTAGGCGCGGTTGTTTTTGCATTAAAGACTTGGAGGCACTACTTATATGGGGTCAAAAGTATTATATATACCGACCACAAAAGTCTTCAACACATATTTAATCAGAAACAACTGAATATGAGGCAGCGTAGGTGGATTGAATTATTGAATGATTACGACTTTGAGATTCGTTACCACCCGGGGAAGGCAAATGTGGTAGCCGATGCCTTGAGCAGGAAGGACAGAGAACCCATTCGAGTAAAATCTATGAATATAATGATTCATAATAACATTACTACTCAAATAAAGGAGGCGCAACAAGGAGTTTTAAAAGAGGGAAATTTAAAGGATGAAATACCCAAAGGATCAGAGAAGCATCTTAATATTCGGGAAGACGGAACCCGGTATAGGGCTGAAAGGATTTGGGTACCAAAATTTGGAGATATGAGAGAAATGGTACTTAGAGAAGCTCATAAAACCAGATACTCAATACATCCGGGAACGGGGAAGATGTACAAGGATCTCAAGAAACATTTTTGGTGGCCGGGTATGAAAGCCGATGTTGCTAAATACGTAGGAGAATGTTTGACGTGTTCTAAGGTCAAAGCTGAGCATCAGAAACCATCAGGTCTACTTCAACAACCCGAAATCCCGGAATGGAAATGGGAAAACATTACCATGGATTTCATCACTAAATTGCCAAGGACTGCAAGTGGTTTTGATACTATTTGGGTAATAGTTGATCGTCTCACCAAATCAGCACACTTCTTGCCAATAAGAGAAGATGACAAGATGGAGAAGTTAGCACGACTGTATTTGAAGGAAGTCATCTCCAGACATGGAATACCAATCTCTATTATCTCTGATAGGGATGGCAGATTTATTTCAAGATTCTGGCAGACATTACAGCAAGCATTAGGAACTCGTCTAGACATGAGTACTGCCTATCATCCACAAACTGATGGGCAGAGCGAAAGGACGATACAAACGCTTGAAGACATGCTACGAGCATGTGTTATTGATTTCGGAAACAGTTGGGATCGACATCTACCGTTAGCAGAATTTTCCTACAACAACAGCTACCATTCAAGCATTGAGATGGCGCCGTTTGAAGCACTTTATGGTAGAAAGTGCAGGTCTCCGATTTGTTGGAGTGAAGTGGGGGATAGACAGATTACGGGTCCGGAGATTATACAAGAAACTACCGATAAGATCATCCAAATTCAACAACGGTTGAAAACCGCCCAAAGTCGACAAAAGAGCTACGCTGACATTAAAAGAAAAGATATAGAATTTGAAATTGGAGAGATGGTCATGCTTAAAGTTGCACCTTGGAAAGGCATTGTTCAATTTGGTAAACGAGGGAAATTAAATCCAAGGTATATTGGACCATTCAAGATTATTGATCGTGTCGGACCAGTAGCTTACCGACTAGAGTTACCTCAACAACTCGCGGCTGTACATAACACTTTCCACGTCTCGAATTTGAAGAAATGTTTTGCTAAAGAAGATCTCACTATTCTGTTAGATGAAATCCAAATCAACGAAAAACTTCAATTCATCGAAGAACCCGTCGAAATAATGGATCGTGAGGTTAAAAGACTTAAGCAAAACAAGATACCAATTGTTAAGGTTCGATGGAATGCTCGTAGAGGACCCGAGTTCACCTGGGAGCGGGAAGATCAGATGAAGAAGAAATACCCGCATCTATTTCCAGAAGATTCGTCAACACCTTCAACAGCTTAAAATTTCGGGACGAAATTTATTTAACGGGTAGGTACTGTAGTGACCCGAACTTTTCCATGTTTATATATATTAATTGAGATTGATATTTACATGATTAAATGTTTCCAACATGTTAAGCAATCAAACTTGTTAAGACTTGATTAATTGAAATAGGTTTCATATAGACAATTGACTACCCAAGTTGACCGGTGATTCACGAACGTTAAAACTTGTAAAAACTATATGATGACATATATATGGTTATATATATAGTTAACATGATATTATGATAAGTAAACATATCATTAAGTATATTAACAATGAACTACATATGTAAAAACAAGACTACTAACTTAATGATTTTTAAACGAGACATATATGTAACGATTATCGTTGTAACGACATTTAAATGTATATATATCATATTAAGATATATTAATATATCATAATATTATGATAATATAATAATTTAACATCTCATTAGATATAATAAACAATGGGTTAACAACATTAATTGAGATCGTTAACTTAAAGGTTTCAAAACAACACTTACATGTAACGACTAACGATGACTTAACGACTCCGTTAAAATGTATATACATGTAGTGTATTTAGATGTATTAAAATACTTTTGGAAGACTTCAAGACATATATCGAAACACTCATACTTAACGAAAATGGTTACAGTTACTTTCCCATTCTTTTCTTTCATCAAGAATTCTAGTCGTATTCTTACCCGTATTATACACAGCTTCAAAACGTACTTACTATGGGTATATACCAATAGGAACTAGCATGGGATTCCACTCTTGATTATGTCATGTATGACTAATCAATTTTAACTTCTACCATGAGCTAGTCAACTAACTAGAACTCCTTTTAACCCCACTCACCACTCACCAATTAACACTCATCATTCACTCCATTTCACTTCCAAATCTCTTTCTAATTCTCTCTCAACACACCCACACTATTATGAACGTATTTTTCCAGTAGTTAATCATCATCTTCATCAAAAATCACTTCAAGAATCAAGCTATAATCATCATAGGAAGAACACTTCAAGAATACTTCAAAAATCCCTTCAAGTTTACTAATTTACTTCCAAGCTTTCTAATCCATTCCAAGTAATCATCTAAGATCAAGAAACCTTTGTTATATACAGTAGGTTATCTTTCTTATTCAAGGTAATATTCATATTCAAACTTTGATTCAATTTCTATAACTATAAACTATCTTAATTCGAGCAAAAATCTTACTTGAACTTGTTTTTGTGTCATGATCCTACTTCAAGAACTTTCAAGCCATCCAAGATCCTTTGAAGCTAGATCATTTCTTGTCACTTCCAGTAGGTTTACCTACTAAACTTGAGGTAGTAATGATGTTCATAACATCATTCGATTCATATATATAAAACTATCTTATTCGAAGGTTTAAACTCGTAATCACTAGAACATAGTTTAGTTAATTCTAAACTTGTTCGCAAACAAAAGTTAATCCTTCTAACTTGACTTTTAAAATTAACTAAACACATGTTCTATATCTATATGATATGCTAACTTAATGATTTAAAACCTGGAAACACGAAAAACACCGTAAAACCGGATTTACGCCGTCGTAGTAACACTGCGGGCTGTTTTGGGTTAGTTAATTAAAAACTATGATAAACTTTGATTTTAAAGTTGTTATTCTGAGAAAATGATTTTTATTATGAACATGAAACTATATCCAAAAATTATGATTAAACTCAAAGTGGAAGTATGTTTTCTAAAATGGTCATCTAGACGTCGTTCTTTCGACTGAAATGACTACCTTTACAAAAACGACTTGTAACTTATTTTTCCGACTATAAACCTATACTTTTCTGTTTAGATTCATAAAATAGAGTTCAATATGAAACCATAGCAATTTGATTCACTCAAAACGGATTTAAAATGAAGAAGTTATGGGTAAAACAAGATTGGATAATTTTTCTCATTTTAGCTACGTGAAAATTGGTAACAAATCTATTCCAACCATAACTTAATCAACTTGTATTGTATATTATGTAATCTTGAGATACCATAGACACGTATACAATGTTTCGACCTATCATGTCGACACATCTATATATATTTCGGAACAACCATAGACACTCTATATGTGAATGTTGGAGTTAGCTATACAGGGTTGAGGTTGATTCCAAAATATATATAGTTTGAGTTGTGATCAATACTGAGATACGTATACACTGGGTCGTGGATTGATTCAAGATAATATTTATCAATTTATTTCTGTACATCTAACTGTGGACAACTAGTTGTAGGTTACTAACGAGGACAGCTGACTTAATAAACTTAAAACATCAAAATATATTAAAAGTGTTGTAAATATATTTTGAACATACTTTGATATATATGTATATATTGTTATAGGTTCGTGAATCAACCAGTGGCCAAGTCTTACTTCCCGACGAAGTAAAAATCTGTGAAAGTGAGTTATAGTCCCACTTTTAAAATCTAATATTTTTGGGATGAGAATACATGCAGGTTTTATAAATGATTTACAAAATAGACACAAGTACGTGAAACTACATTCTATGGTTGAATTATCGAAATCGAATATGCCCCTTTTTATTAAGTCTGGTAATCTAAGAATTAGGGAACAGACACCCTAATTGACGCGAATCCTAAAGATAGATCTATTGGGCCTAACAAACCCCATCCAAAGTACCGGATGCTTTAGTACTTCGAAATTTATATCATATCCGAAGGGTGTCCCGGAATGATGGGGATATTCTTATATATGCATCTTGTTATTGTCGGTTACCAGGTGTTCACCATATGAATGATTTTTATCTCTATGTATGGGATGTGTATTGAAATATGAAATCTTGTGGTCTATTGTTACGATTTGATATATATATATAGGTTAAACCTATAACTCACCAACATTTTTGTTGACGTTTTAAGCATGTTTATTCTCAGGTGATTATTAAGAGCTTCCGCTGTCGCATACTTAAATAAGGACAAGATTTGGAGTCCATGCTTGTATGATATTGTGTAAAAACTGCATTCAAGAAACTTATTTTGTTGTAACATATTTGTATTGTAAACCATTATGTAATGGTCGTGTGTAATCAGGATATTTTAGATTATCATTATTTGATAATCTACGTAAAGCTTTTTAAACCTTTATTGATGAAATAAAGGTTATGGTTTGTTTAAAAATGAATGCAGTCTTTGAAAAACGTCTCATATAGAGGTCAAAACCTCGCAACGAAATCAATTAATATGGAACGTTTTTAATCAATAAGAACGGGACATTTCATGTAATCCACCTGTTACTACTGTTCCACCGTTCCAGAGATCGAAACATCTCTTCATACAATCTAGAAGATTGTTCAGTTGATACATACCCTGTACGCTTTCATGACCGTCACTTAACTCTTTCATTCCTTACCACTGCTCGACGATCTAACAACACTTCTGGACTTAGGTCCCTAACACTCCTAGACATTGGATAAGTCAGGAGGACATCTCATTTCACAAGGTCATAGTACCTTCTACTGAAGCTCAAACACATCGTATTACTACTTGCTACACGCACAACCCGATGCGAGACCCGGATTGAATATTTAGAAGGAACCTAACAACGTTACCTGAATCGAAACCTTTGAAGAAACTTCGGGACACTTAAGCATTAATACATGGTCTACGAAACCTACGCACCTACATCGAGAAACTGCGAGATTAGTTATGTTGATTCTATTTTGAGATGGCATAGATAAAGCACCGTTAGATGAAATTGTGTATAATTGGAAGTGATCACGTTACATTGACCATATGGATTGATATTGGAATGAACGTACGATTTAGTACAATATAATGACGCCAGGCCAGCGTGATTATATTGAAGTAAATTATGCAGAAGTTCCAATGTTACTACATGAGGAATATGGGGTGATCCAGGGAAAAATTTTGTTAGGAATCACTTGAGCATACACATTGTAGCCTGTTAAAGGTAGGGAAAGAATAACCACGTAGCCCAGGTACTGTACGAGAAGGGCCTTGATTGCAGAATTGATAACCCGAAAATTTGTATTAGAGATCGACACCCTGGACATTTAAGGAAAAAGTTCTCAAATAGGAAAAACTTTGTACTAGCTTGTGGTAGAACAATCATTATCTCAGTTATAGAAACTCGTATGGATCCTGATTTTGGTTAGGGTACGTTTCATCACAACGTTTTATTGTTTCGGAGTTGTTTAATACTAGAACGATCGAAACCTTATATCTAAGCACCTTAGCGTTATGAATAATAAGCCATCAACAACCATGAGAGTTAGGTATTCTATAGGACCAGCAAATGGTAAGCTGGCAGAGATAGAGGAATAATTTAAGGTGGTACTTTAAGATTAACAGGTGGATCATTTGGAGATGACCTCATGTTAACCAAACTTGGGAGTTTTAATGTAGTAGTTGAGAAGGATTAGTTACCTGCGTACAGGCTTATGCTATTTGAGAAGATTGATAAAATTTTCACAGCAGTATAATAAGATTAGTTGGAATGAACCCTAAGATTAACCTACCACCCATCAATTTGGGAAATTGGTTGCAATAGTTGGGATGAACTTTGGGATTAACCTAATACTCATCAGGTTAGGAAGCTTTAATGAAATAGTTGGAACAAACTGACTTTCAAGGATGAAAGCGAAAATTATTTATAATGAGGGAAAAATTTATTCGTATACCTCGCAAGAATGGTGAAACTATTATGGGAAGAAATTCATCACTAAACTACCAGAGACGGTAAGTCGGTTAGGACATCATCTGTATTATTATTGACCCTCTCACCAAAACTGCTCACTTTCTAGCCATGAAAGAAACCGATACAATGGACAAACTTGCACAACGATACTTAAAGAAAATTGTATCCCGTCACTTCAGCAATTCAAATTCTATATTGAGGACTACCCAAGAATCACATTTGATACTCATTCTTACGCAACTCTAAATCCTAACTTATTACGAGGAAATTCTTATTCGATGATAACCACAACATCATCCTTCTTACCTCGATATTAGTCATACCAGTTCGAAATTTTCCTAAAATCAATGAGTGGTTAACCCTCATCCTCATACCCTCCCATTCGTAACTCACTTATAAGCAACAACTTTACACTTAAGCATTTTTGGTCAAAAGACTTATGCCCTACAAATAGTCGTCAATCACATATAAATTGAAAGGACCCGTTCATATACATTATAAACGATTCACAATAGTTGATTACATTGCGAGGTATTTGACCTCTATATGATACATTTTACAATCATTGCATTCGTTTTTAAAATACGAACTTTCTTTACATTGAAAATTGACAGGCATGCATACCATTTCATTATATCCACTATCCAACTATAAATTGATTTAATAATTATCTTTGATGAACTCAATGACTCGAATGCAACGTTCTTCGAAATATGCTATGAAAGACTCCAAGTAATATCTTTAAAATGAGCAAATGCACAGCGGAAGATTTCTTTAACACCTGAGAATAAACATGCTTTAAAGTGTCAACCAAAAGGTTGGTGAGTTCATTAGTTTATCATAATCATTTATTTCCATCATTTTAATAGACCACAAGAATTTCATTTCCAGTTCTCATAAATATACGTCCCATGCATAGAGACAAAAATAATCATTCATATGGTGAACACCTGGTAACCGACATTAACTAGATACATATAAGAATATCCCCTATCATTCCGGGATCCTCCTTCGGACATGATATAAATTTCGAAGTACTAAAGCATCCGGTACTTTGGATGGGGTTTGTTAGGCCCAATAGATCTATCTTTAGGATTCGCGTCAATTAGGGTGTCTGTTCCCTAATTCTTAGATTACCAGACTTAATAAAAAGGGGCATATTCGATTTCGATAATTCAACCATAGAATGTAGTTTCAATTACTTGTGTCTATTTCGTCAAACATTTATAAAAGCGCATGTATTCTCAGTCCCAAAAATATAAAGGATAAAAAGGCAAATGAAACTCACCATACTGTATTTCATAGTAAAAATACATATAACGTCATTGAACAAGTGCAAGGTTGGCCTCGGATTCACGAACCTAAATTAATTATATATAATTATGTGTTGGTCAATATTTGTCTAACAAATTAGGTCAAGTCATAGTGTACCACAATCCTAATGCTCGAGACTAATATGCAAAAGTCAACAAAAGTAAATTTGACTCAAAATAATTTCCAAAAATCTATACATGATTAATATATAGCTTAAATATCGTCATTTTATATTTTTAAATATTTTTAAAAGATTTATTAGAGTAATAATATAATTTATTTATTAATAAATAAAATTTTATATTAAATTTATGTAATAAAATATACTTTTATATATATTAAGTAATAAAATTTATAGGGTTCATTTAATATCATAAAGATAATATGATAGGTATTATTAAAGTAAGTTATTACACGTAGTAAAATATGTTTGTATCACATATTTATTTGATAAAATAATATCTATAATGATAGTAAGTAAAAGTTGTATTATTTTGTAATAATAATTATTATTATAAAAATATCAATATTTATAATTACTAAGATGACATTATGATAAAACGATAATTCTAATTATGATAACTTTAATATTTACGATAATTTTTAATATTATCTTTAAAATAATAATTCTATTTAAAATAATAATAATAATGATATTTTATAGTAATAATGACATTTCTATTAAAATGATAATTTTTGTTAAAATGATAGTTTTAATACTAACGATACTTTTAATAATAATAGTAATGATAAAAATAATAAGAACGATAATTTTATCTAAATCAATATCTTATAATATTTTAATTTCATCATGATACTCTTACTCATTATTTCCTAATCGTTTCGTTTAATAGCTTTTAATCGTCTTTTATATCGTGTTCATAATAATGATAATAATAGTAATCAAAATAATTAGGTGTTACAAATATTTGTTTTAATTACACTTATATTAATAATGATAGTTACTATAACATTATTAACGATAATACTAATAATTATCTTAATGATAATATAGTAATAATATTAATAACAATAACAATAACCATTTTTAAATAATGATATATATTAATAATGATAATAATAATAATAATACTAATAATAATAATAATGATAATAATTAGATAATAATAATAATACTAATTATAACTTTAACGATAATAACGATAGTAATAATAAAAAAAATTAACAATTTTTAATGATAAATCCCTTTTATTGATAAAGATAATAATAATGATAATAATAAGATAAAACTAGAACGACGATAAAAAACGACGATAATAATAATCATTTTTAATAAAAATATCAAAAATTCAATTGATTATAACTTCTAATCCGTTCATCGAAACCATTCGATATCTAAAGGAAAAGTTCTTAATTTTTCGCTAGCTTTCCAAGGACATGCATATCTTATACCTTATCTCAACCGCAAGTGTAACTAATTCAATATTCAACCTAACCTGTCTAAGGGCAATATCAAAAGTACAAGCATGCATAATCCTAAATACTCGAGCACTAGTCAGGGATACACTATTAGTATGTAAAAGTTAAATTATGAGTACTCACGTATCAATATTGAGATTCAATATTGCAGGAAAGGTATGTAGACGCAACGGAAATGATAGACACTATATTGACCTCATGAGCATACCCATGAACCATACTCAATCACCTCCATAGCTATAACCCATAATTTCCTTAATCCTATCCTACTCGAAAAACAATTTCGAAACCACTCGGACAGCACTCCGTCGTAATATTTTATGTATACTAATAATATCTTAAAATAATACGGAGTAAATATATATATGTAAATCGATTGAGAGAGTTTAGAGAAAAATATTTTCAAGTTTCTATGAAATAATGAAACCTATTGAATTCTATTTATAATAGATTTTTGAATTATTGAAGTGAATTATTAAAGTATGAATTATTAAAGTGAATTATTAAAGTATGAATTATTAAAGTGAATTATTAAAGTATGAATTATTAAAGTGAATTATTAAAGTATGAATTATTAAAGTGAATTATTAAAGTTAAAGTAAAGTAAAAATAAAGTAAAGGTAAAGTTTAAGTATAGTAAAAGTATAAAACTATGTACGTATAATACGCGTATAAATATATATAATATTAATTTAAATCGTTATATATATTTAATAAAATAAAATATAAATATCGTTATCTTTATCATACTAGTTAAGTAATGAGTTGTCAAAAATGGTTCTAGATATTTATAAAAGTTATATACGTTTTAATAATAAAGTTCTTTTTAAACTGAAAACGTTTTTGTACGTTTGAAACTAAATAGATCAATCGAGTCTTTATGAGATTCAATCTTCCACTATCCTTTGTCTAGTTCTCAATGATTGACAATTTGTTCTTATTTATAAATCACTTTACCATTTTCCGAATATTGTTAAAATGGAAAGATTTCTCAAATCAACGTGGGCCTTTCAACCGAGACTTGTAATCATAATTCAATATATCTGATAATTCAATCATTTGATCTTATCTTCTAATTCCATTGATAAACATTTTGAAACAGATACAATCATATAAAGTATTTAATCTAATATGTTATTTACGTTTCAAGTTATAATATATATACACATATACATATATAATCATATTCGTTTAATGGTTCGTGAATCGTTGGAACTTGGTCGAGGTTGAATGAATGTATGAACATAGTTTAAAATTCTTGCAATTTAACTTAACAAATATTGCTTATCGTGTCGGAAACATATAAAGATTAAAGTTTAAATTTGGTTGGAAATTTCCGGGTTGTCACAGTACCTACCCGTTAAAGAAATTTCGTCCCGAAATTTGAGTGAAAAGGTCGTGAGTGATAATAAGTATGTTTTCATGATGCATACGGGCTGAAAATTAGAGTTTTATCATCAGTGATTAATTTGGATAAACAATTCATTTATATGAAGAGTACGAATGAAGCTAACATAGAAGAGTGAAATGAGTAAGTGTAGATTCATCTTATCATTTGACGTAGATATGATTCATTCCCAGATTTCAAGGGATTTGAAGAAAATCTTCTTAATAAGATTTGACTCTCCGGTAATCAAGGGAATTAGGATCCGCTTTAAATGCGATCGTCCATTTTAATTGTTCTGTCGGAGATTTTCTTATCAATTCACCTCCTTCGTTTCCTTACAACTCACACCTTCTGTTGATGCATTTTATGCAATTCCCTAGACATCTACCCATGTCCATTGCAGGTACAACAGTTTACAGGCCACCATGATTGCTCGTTATTATCCTATCCGTGTTTGTATGTGGTTACAGGAACTGCAGGAACGAGATTTAGATGTTTGACTATGTTAGACATAGCCAGACGTACGAGTGAAGCCTCACTAGTACGGCTGACAGGCTCATATGCACGGTTGATGCTGAGCTAAGTCACAATTATAATCTAAATGAGAAGACACGAGTGAGTGATCACCCGTACGGCTGATGAAGCCAACTCGTACGTGTGATGAATGAATCGTATGGGTGAGTCAATAGCAGGGGTATATAAAGTCTTATGTTCTTCATTTTAGGTTAAGCCTCTAATTTGTTACACACACTCAGATCTAGTGAGCTCCTCCGATTCTCTCTCAGTCCAAATCACCCAGGTGGTGAATAATAGATCTAGGTGTTGATCTAATCATACTTGATTTAGTTGTGGTTTGACTAAATTAATCAAAAAAAAAAAAAAAAAAACTTAACCTATTCAGTAGAGGGTTTGATTCACTTATTCCGCCATTGTGTGAGTTAAATCTGTTGATTTCTAAGTTCCTAGTCATGTTTCATCACCTTCTATTCTTTCCCCCTCAACTCATATTTTAAAGTATTCATCAATATGCTCCATCCAGTTCTGATTCTCGATATACTTCTAACTTTCATATCGGTCATTCTTCTTTTTCATCTACCACCGAAAGAATCTATTTACTTCTACTATACTCTTGGGTTTATAGTGTTTCTAGTTCTCCCGTGTCTTTATATTGCTATATGCATCGATATATATGGTTTATAATTTCTGGTTTGTCGTTGGGCTTTATATGTTCCCTTATATTTCAAAGTCTCTGCTTCTGTCTTCTATAATCATTATCATTCACAGTTAATGCTCTCTTTTATTTGCTGCAATTTATATCCCAATTTCTATTTAGGAGTTTTGTCCTTTTGTTTCTTCTTCTTGCAATTAAGCACCGCTTGTAATGATCCAGAATTCACATATATGAATTTCGGAATGAACATTGTTAATGTTCTAGGAAGAAAATTGTGATGGCACGATCTTAACTTGTCAAATTACTAGAATACCTTGGAAAAGGCCGAATCATCAAGAAATATTTTCTTGATATTTTAGAGGTTAAATAGAATACAAGAGTCATATAACATGGCACATGATGATGTTATGATCTGTGAATCATCACGTTTCATTTAGAAAATCAGCATGACTTACTGTAATATAATCACATTGATCAAGTGTCATTATATTATACTAATTCATGCTTCAGTTCCCAACACTACTTCAAAATATTCCTATTTTAAACTTGAATGTTTCAGAATTTAGAAACTAAAATAGTTTCTTTTATGATGTAATACAGATAGCGCGAAGAGGTAAATGATTTCAAATAAGAAAAATTAAGAAAATATCTTCAGAAATATGGAGGATATTTATAATGAAAGATATGATGATATTTTAGAATTTCTAATATCAGAGGATGATGAAGAATATTGTTCGCAGGGGTTTAGAGTCAGGAGCAATGTATTCGTTAATGACTTCAGCAGGTACTGAATCATTTGGATCCTTTGAAGTCAGGTTCAGTCTTTGTAATTTGTCCACAACCTCCTTCCTACTTTGCTCAATCCGTTTTCCAGTTCCAAAACTTCTCTTTTTCTGCGCTTTGCCAGCACACTTCATCATTATCATCCAGCTTTTACCATTTAAAGTCGTTTATAGGTTTTGCTGCTTCATCAGAATTTTTTTTTTCGGAGAACCAATTCGTAGTTCGGAGTGTTTTTCAGAAACTTCACATTCAAATTAAGTCCAGAAGATAGACGTTATATATACACATATAACTATTGGCGTAGACATGCTGTGAGATTTCAAAATACTGATTGCTAATTCCCAATGATTCGTATGGCAATTCTCATTACAAGATGCGAATGAGTAAATGATGGGGTTTCAATGAATAATTATAATGACTTTTTGGAGAGGCTAAAGTCAAAGGGTAATGAAGTTGTTGGTACATCTGCTAATAATGTGGTGGAATGTAAAAGGTTCCCTGGTAACGATGGTGTATATCTCAAGGTTATAATAAGGTTAGTCTGACTGAAAAGTCGAAGTTGACTTGTTGGAGCTGTGATAAAACTGGCTACTTTGAATAGGAGTCGCAAAGTTATTTTAGCTAATAAATTCCAAAGAATCTGACGTGGATACGTTGTTTAAACTTTTACTTTAGTTTCAAGAGTTTTTTGGGTACATAACTGTGGGTAACATGTGGTTGGATCATCATCTCGATTGCTCATCATTCGAAGTGTCTTCAGAAATTTTCGAAGGGTTTGAACACAGATTGTAATCGTTAACATACATTTGATGTTCTAACACAGTTTTGAAGTCAAAATATAGCTTGTGAAAGATGTAAGGATCTAAGAGTGATGATTTTGGTCATATCTCAAGTTGAATTTTGAGATTTCAAAATCAGAATATGTAATTAAATTTTGAATGAGTATGGTTGTTTTGATTTCTATAAAAGAATGTATATTGTTGTGAAAGTAGGGAGTATAATGGATGATTTGCTGAATCAGATTCGAAGAATGTAACATATTAATTGTGAATTTATATATCTCTCGGGTATTACCTACCCGTTAAAAAAATTTCACAATTAATATTTTGTACAAAAGAATTTTATTACAGTCTTTATGAAAATATATATATGTATATTTTCTTCAGATGTAACATAGATTTAATGAGTTAGTGTTAAACTAAACTCATTTGATTTACGGTTGAAACTATAATTGAATAATCCCTAAAGGCTTTAAAAAGTACATAACTTTTACGCAGTATTTATTTAATGACATTGAAATTACGAATCAATACTTCGTTATTTGTTGATGTATGATGTTCGGTTCGTGGAATTCTTGTGAATTTCGCAAAGTACGAATGATGTTATCTGAAAAGTTTCAGGTACATCGATGATGAAAGTGTAAAATCAAATATATACTTGATTTATTATGAATTGGAATTTGTTGAATTGCGACAGAGATTGTAGTTAACGCTGGTTAAGTTACGGCCGAAGGACGTACATTATTACATATTTGTAATATGAATTAACCGAGTAGTTAAGATTCACACACAATAGCTTAGCACGGAAAGATTTATTTCAATATATATATATATATATATATATATATATATATATATATATATATATATATATATATATATATATATATATACATATAATTTCTTTAGAGGGAATGAGTTAATTCTTCATAACTCGTTGATACAATATACACGTTATTGATTCGTAATGATGTCCACAATGATTCTTGAACTGACGGAGTTTGTGATGTTATCTGTGTTGTTGATTCGGATGTTGACTGTACTGACGATGCTGGTAACGCTGACGGTACTGTTGATGCGGTTGGTAAAGCAAGTTTAGCTTGTTAATCAGACACCATTTTTGTCAGGGTTTCTACTCTTCCTTCTATCATTTTGGTTCGCTTAACTGATTTATGGTTAGGGCTATATTAGATAATCTCTAAGACTTTAGAGATTACATAATCGCCGCGGAATGTTTCTCCAATGAAGTTATGAATTAATACTTCGTCAGTTATTGTTGTTGGTACTCCTTGGTATCTATGGTGCGTATGGCGTTGATGCTCGTGGGACAGATTGTGAAGTTGAGGTTTACGACGCGGTTGTGGTTGGAGGTGGTAATGGTACTGTTAGCGTTGATGATGGTGGTACTGGTTATGCTGCTGGTGCTGCTGCTGGTGTTTGTAATCTTTGCACCATATTCTCCAAAGCCACTACCCGAGCGCGAAGCTCGTTGACTTCTTCTATTATACCGGGGTGATTGTCGGTTCGGATGAGCGGATAAATATAATCTAGAATTTGATGTAGTATATAATCGTGACGAGATACTCTGGAAATGAGAGAGAAAATGGTATTTCGGATTGGTTCGCCGGTAAGTGCTTCAGGTTCTTCGTTAAGAGGGCAATGGGGTGGATGGAATGGATCACCTTCTTCTTGTCTCCAATGATTGAGGAGGCTACGAACCCATCCCCAATTCATCCAGAATAGATGATGGCTGATTGGTTGATCCATTCCAGTCACACTGCTTTCAGAGCTGGAGTGGGATTCCATTTCGGAATCCGAGAAGCTTGAATTAATGATGAATTCCATTTCGTACGATTGAATAAGGATTTTTTTTTCTTTTCGATATGAAATGATTTTCGGTTATCGGATGGTATTCTAATAACATAGAATATCCATAGATATAGAACAAAAGATTTTGGTAGATTACGGAGGGATTTGCGGGATATGTCAGGTAAAGTTTAAAGTAACAGATACGATAAGATATGATTTAGCAGATACGCTAAGATATGAATTGTGTCTATACACTACTCATGCAATTAATGTAGCAAGACGTGTCTAGACTAGTAATGATAAGCAGGTAATTTCCTAAGAATGATAAGCAGATGATTTCCGACTAAAAATGATAAGCAAAACTTTTGACATGCAGACACGGTCGAAGTCCAGACTCACTAATGCATCCTAACGACTTATCAGTTAGACACACTAATGCAGACATGGTTCGCTAAGACCACCGCTCTGATACCAACTGAAAGGACCCGTTCATATACATTATAAACGATTCACAATAGTTGATTACATTGCGAGGTATTTGACCTCTATATGATACATTTTACAATCATTGCATTCGTTTTTAAAATACGAACTTTCTTTACATTGAAAATTGACAGGCATGCATACCATTTCATTATATCCACTATCCAACTATAAATTGATTTAATAATTATCTTTGATGAACTCAATGACTCGAATGCAACGTTCTTCGAAATATGCTATGAAAGACTCCAAGTAATATCTTTAAAATGAGCAAATGCACAGCGGAAGATTTCTTTAACACCTGAGAATAAACATGCTTTAAAGTGTCAACCAAAAGGTTGGTGAGTTCATTAGTTTATCATAATCATTTATTTCCATCATTTTAATAGACCACAAGAATTTCATTTCCAGTTCTCATAAATATACGTCCCATGCATAGAGACAAAAATAATCATTCATATGGTGAACACCTGGTAATGGACATTAACTAGATACATATAAGAATATCCCCTATCATTCCGGGATCCTCCTTCGGACATGATATAAATTTCGAAGTACTAAAGCATCCGGTACTTTGGATGGGGTTTGTTAGGCCCAATAGATATATCTTTAGGATTCGCGTCAATTAGGGTGTCTGTTCCCTAATTCTTAGATTACCAGACTTAATAAAAAGGGGCATATTCGATTTCGATAATTCAACCATAGAATGTAGTTTCAATTACTTGTGTCTATTTCGTCAAACATTTATAAAAGCGCATGTATTCTCAGTCCCAAAAATATAAAGGATAAAAAGGCAAATGAAACTCACCATACTGTATTTCGTAGTAAAAATACATATAACGTCATTGAACAAGTGCAAGGTTGGCCTCGGATTCACGAACCTAAATTAATTATATATAATTATGTGTTGGTCAATATTTGTCTAACAAATTAGGTCAAGTCATAGTGTACCACAATCCTAATGCTCGAGACTAATATGCAAAAGTCAACAAAAGTAAATTTGACTCAAAATAATTTCCAAAAATCTATACATGATTAATATATAGCTTAAATATCGTCATTTTATATTTTTAAATATTTTTAAAAGATTTATTAGAGTAATAATATAATTTATTTATTAATAAATAAAATTTTATATTAAATTTATGTAATAAAATATACTTTTATATATATTAAGTAATAAAATTTATAGGGTTCATTTAATATCATAAAGATAATATGATAGGTATTATTAAAGTAAGTTATTACACGTAGTAAAATATGTTTGTATCACATATTTATTTGATAAAATAATATCTATAATGATAGTAAGTAAAAGTTGTATTATTTTGTAATAATAATTATTATTATAAAAATATCAATATTTATAATTACTAAGATGATATTATGATAAAACGATAATTCTAATTATGATAACTTTAATATTTACGATAATTTTTAATATTATCTTTAAAATAATAATTCTATTTAAAATAATAATAATAATGATATTTTATAGTAATAATGACATTTCTATTAAAATGATAATTTTTGTTAAAATGATAGTTTTAATACTAACGATACTTTTAATAATAATAGTAATGATAAAAATAATAAGAACGATAATTTTATCTAAATCAATATCTTATAATATTTTAATTTCATCATGATACTCTTACTCATTATTTCCTAATCGTTTCGTTTAATAGCTTTTAATCGTCTTTTATATCGTGTTCATAATAATGATAATAATAGTAATCAAAATAATTAGGTGTTACAAATATTTGTTTTAATTACACTTATATTAATAATTATAGTTACTATAACATTATTAACGATAATACTAATAATTATCTTAATGATAATATAGTAATAATATTAATAACAATAACAATAACCATTTTTAAATAATGATATATATTAATAATGATAATAATAATAATAATACTAATAATAATAATAATGATAATAATTGGATAATAATAATAATACTAATTATAACTTTAACGATAATAACGATAGTAATAATAAAAAAAATTAACAATTTTTAATGATAAATCCCTTTTATTGATAAAGATAATAATAATGATAATAATAAGATAAAACTAGAACGACGATAAAAAACGACGATAATAATAATCATTTTTAATAAAAATATCAAAAATTCAATTGATTATAACTTCTAATCCGTTCATCGAAACCATTCGATATCTAAAGGAAAAGTTCTTAATTTTTCGCTAGCTTTCCAAGGACATGCATATCTTATACCTTATCTCAACCACAAGTGTAACTAATTCAATATTCAACCTAACCTCTCTAAGGGCAATATCAAAAGTACAAGCATGCATAATCCTAAATACTCGAGCACTAGTCAGGGATACACTATTAGTATGTAAAAGTTAAATTATGAGTACTCACGTATCAATATTGAGATTCAATATTGCAGGAAAGGTATGTAGACGCAACGGAAATGATAGACACTATATTGACCTCATGAGCATACCCATGAACCATACTCAATCACCTCCATAGCTATAACCCATAATTTCCTTAATCCTATCCTACTCGAAAAACAATTTCGAAACCACTCGGACAGCACTCCGTCGTAATATTTTATGTATACTAATAATATCTTAAAATAATACGAAGTAAATATATATATGTAAATCGATTGAGAGAGTTTAAAGAAAAATATTTTCAAGTTTCTATGAAATAATGAAACCTATTGAATTCTATTTATAATAGATTTTTGAATTATTGAAGTGAATTATTAAAGTATGAATTATTAAAGTGAATTATTAAAGTATGAATTATTAAAGTGAATTATTAAAGTATGAATTATTAAAGTGAATTATTAAAGTATGAATTATTAAAGTGAATTATTAAAGTTAAAGTAAAGTAAAAATAAAGTAAAGGTAAAGTTTAAGTATAGTAAAAGTATAAAACTATGTACGTATAATACGCGTATAAATATATATAATATTAATTTAAATCGTTATATATATTTAATAAAATAAAATATAAATATCGTTATCTTTATCATACTAGTTAAGTAATGAGTTGTCAAAAATGGTTCTAGATATTTATAAAAGTTATATACGTTTTAATAATAAAGTTCTTTTTAAACTGAAAACGTTTTTGTACGTTTGAAACTAAATAGATCAATCGAGTCTTTATGAGATTCAATCTTCCACTATCCTTTGTCTAGTTCTCAATGATTGACAATTTGTTCTTATTTATAAATCACTTTACCATTTTCCGAATATTGTTAAAATGGAAAGATTTCTCAAATCAACGTGGGCCTTTCAACCGAGACTTGTAATCATAATTCAATATATCTGATAATTCAATCATTTGATCTTATCTTCTAATTCCATTGCTAAACATTTTGAAACAGATACAATCATATAAAGTATTTAATCTAATATTTTATTTACGTTTCAAGTTATAATATATATACACATATACATATATAATCATATTCGTTTAATGGTTCGTGAATCGTTGGAACTTGGTCGAGGTTGAATGAATGTATGAACATAGTTTAAAATTCTTGCAATTTAACTTAACAAATATTGCTTATCGTGTCGGAAACATATAAAGATTAAAGTTTAAATTTGGTTGGAAATTTCCGGGTTGTCACATAAATTCAATGGTTTTTTTTTATTACCTCAAATATCACTCGAAATTTTCAAAAGTCTTTTACTTGATTCTCATCAACCTTTTCCAACTTGTAGCCTCCGAGATATGAAGATTTTGTTTGCCAAAATTTTACACACCTTATTTTACTGTGCTATCCTCTCAAGGCTTTATAAAAATAAATTTATTCTGTTTGCCATTCATACAAATTTTTGAAATCGTACCCGTTATATAAAATAAAGTAAATGATTACTTTTGACAAATACATATGAAACTTTACTTTCACTTTTACAAATCAAATCTTTCATTTAAAAGATATTATACTTTGAACGGTACGTGTTGTACATAACCCTAATTTACTAAGAACTTCGTTTCTTCTCTTACATTGTCACCATAAACAATTTCTATAAAACTTTCGTTGCTTATTATATAAAACTTTTCGTGTTATTCGTATCCAAGTCATCATAAAGGCATTATAATCGTCGAAATCGAGAGGTTCATGTGTATGTGATAAAGGCACTGACCACCACGTCATGCAAGGCCTTCGGGCATCTGCTAACACTCAAACCATTCAAAACTATTGCGTTACCCCATGGATTTATTTCACCACACCTGTTGGAACAATGCCCTTTCTTACATGGCTCTAAGTCCTGACTCATTTCAAGGGATCCTCATTTAGTGGTATTAATACCATCATTATTCCGGCTTTAATACTAGTCATAACCTGTTTGGCATTTTGCAAATTCAAGAAGCCATTAACTTCTCATCCTCGTACTTTATCCTTCGTACCCCACTTTTAGCAACGGCTTCGCACGTAAATATTTTTGGCCCAAAGACTTGTGTTCTGATAATTACCAAAACTGCATTTATGTCATTAGTTTTCACTACCTAGTAACTGGTCACCCAAGGATTCCAAGCTTTTTCACTCAAATCGTTTTCAACTCGTAACCTTTGAAACACGAAAAACTATACTTATCAAAAAAAATTTATTACACGTTTTTTATTTGCGCAGTCCTCACAAGATTTACAGACAATGAAAGTACTAAAAACTTTTCTGTCACTTATACGATTTATAACATCATGTATGTATAAATTTATACTTACTTATTTTGATACTAAGTTATATCTTCAATTTACTTAAAGACCGCTCCTTTACCAAATTATTCAACTTAAGTCAAATAGTTTTGTGCAAAAATGGTACACGTTGTACCTACTTCTAAATTACTAGGAACTTCGTTCCGTTTACATAGTCACAACAAATGATTAAAGGTTTTGTTTTTCAAAACTCCCTTAGTTGATTTTATTAAAGGTTTTCATATTAGACTACACCATGTATGGATCACACTTTTTCTCGCCCTCCGTTAGAGATGAAACTTACTGTTAAGATCTTCGTTAAAAAAAAAAAAAAACTCTTGAGCCACTTTGGTTGGCGGTTTTATAAAATTTGTTAGAAAATCCTTGCACCCATAAAAGGTTCTTTTAAGGTTAGACATGATAAAACGCGAGCCAATAAATCAGTTTTCTGAGGTACACTCAGTGGTCACCCTATTGTAGGAAAGGCACTAAGTGAGTTTCTACTCTCAAAATTTCACGACTAAACGCAACACCCTCGTAAACATCATCTCTATGAATCAGTATGTTGAGATACAAGAGTTATTTTGGAGATTCTTTTCACTCGGAGTAAACCATTCTCTAGGACCAAGAGTTCACTCTCGTTCAAAGACCACACTTTTCGTGCGACTTTCTTTCGGAAATGTAATATAAGATACTCTGAGAACCTATGAATCTTGTTATCCCTTGGGAAGGGACAGCTTAAAAAATCTACAACACTCAGGTGGATACTCTATATATTTCTTCCTTCAGTGGTTGCAACTGTATGTTGCTCTAGTTAATGATAACCCTAACTTCAACATGTAACTGAAAGGATGAAGTTACATTACAGAACTGTGGTTTCATTTCATCTAAGGGTAAGTTCACCTGCAGTATGGTAAACTAGGTGATATCCCTCATTGTTCGTTCAGACCGTTCTGAAGACACTATGAATAATTATGGCTTGCAAGTTCGGTTGGTCACTTTCAGCTAAAATTTCGATTCACTTACTCAAATGAAACGTTCTTAAATATCGAGTTCCTATGCTTATGGCCTCCTTTCAAAACCAAGGAGTTGGTAAAATCCGTAGCTAACGCTATCCAGACATCAAATCGCATGGTTGTAATCACTATGTTTCCCATTCTACCTGTCAGCTTATATTACGACATACACGCTCAATGTTTTAGATGAGCTTAGAAACATTCATGGTGCATTTCACGCATCCAGCTTACTGAAGGTGCCTGTAAGGCTAAACACACCATCTTTCCTTTTGTGGATATACATTCAGATGGCATACTCCTGTTAATCAGAAATGAAATCAATTTGTTGACCTCTTAGGACAAGAGGCTTAATTAACGGCATATACCTATTCTCACTTTCATACGCCGAAGTACCTTTCAAGGTAGATAACTTACTTCTAAGCCCACGGGTCTCACAGAACTATGATACGCTCCTTATTATTCGAATACGGTACCATTGTTGGTCACTCCTTAAAATTTCGGGACGAAATTTTCTTTAACAGGTGGGTAATTTAACGACCCTGGAAATTCCAACTTTTATTTATTAATAATTATTATTATTAATACGTGTGATTAAACGAATGTATGTTATTACATTTACATGTTGCCATGATTGCCCGTACTTGACTTTAATTGCCCGAAACGTCTTTGTGACACACGAAACCTTTACGAATAATATTTTTGAATATTATTTACATTCATGATTAATTTATTAATCGTTTTAATTAACTGAGGTTTCTAGTTAATTACTTGGGCTTTGTTGGACTTAAGTTGTTAAATACTTGGACTTGGGCTTTAATTAATGTTAATAGACCTATGAAGCCCACCCTACTTCTTTAGTGGACTAATTAAGCCCATACTTACATGTAAGTATTATTTAGATGGAAACTAGTTAGTTTTATGCACATTGGAATCTAGTTACTTGTACTTCCAACACCATGCACACTAGTAACCACCTTTAAAGACTTTTACATGCATTAACCTTGTGGATATTTCTCTCCTCCCTCCCCTCATTTTTGGCCGTAGGTTTTGATGTACAAAGGAGATTTTGGTTTCATTTTTACATTACTTCTTACACTTGCATTCTCTCATTTTCACACACAAAGATTACTTGCATTTTTTTTTCTCTCAAACATCCCTCTCTTTTCTTGTAAGTATTATGAACAAGTCCTCTTCTCTTTTCCTTGTCTAAAAACCGTATACATATACACATAATCATCATCATTCTTGTTTGTTTTGATCACTTGTTCTTGGTTATGTTTAATTACATGTATTTGTTAGTTATTTACTTACTTGTTCTTTGATTAATTATTACTTACAAGTTACAAGATCAAACTTACTAGTTTGATTCTTCATAATATCTTGAATTTTCAAGAACACAAGAACATAAACTTACTAGTTTATGATTCTACATTTATTGTTTCAAAAGTTTGTAAGTTCATAGTTGTTAAACTCATACTTGTAATTCATGTTAGTAAACTTTAAAGTTTACTTTCTTAAAGATCAAACTTTGGTTTGAATCTTTAAAGTATGAACAACCATGACCTATTAACTTGTTTATTTAGTTTGTTACTTCATATTATGCACTTTAATTTCATGTTTGTTGGTTATTATTGGTCAAGTGTTACTAGTTAACCTTGATCTCATTTCTCTTGAACTAAAAGTTAACTTTACTAGTTCAAGAACATGTAAATGAAACTTTTTAATTATAACTTGGTACACTTATGTTAGATCTAGACTTTTGAGTCTTGGATCTTCAAGATCAAACTAAGAACTATGTTTTGCAATTCAAGATCTTGATTTCATAAGTTTACTTTCAAGTTTGTAACTTATTATTAGTTTTAAAGTTCATGTATGTGTTAGATCTAAGGCTTTGATGTAACTTTGGTTCATCAAACTTCATACAACTCTTAAGTGAGTTGTGCTACATGTCTTAGACCTACACTTGTGTCATAATAGTCAAAACTTGGTTAATATTACTTTTACATTTCATGTATGTGTTGAATCTAAGACTTTGATGTAACTTTGGTTCATCAAAACACTTGCAACACTTAAGTGAGTTGTGCTTCATGTCTTAGACTTACACTTGGGATATGATGATAAAATCTTGGTAAAAATGATGCAAACACATCAACGAGTTGTACACTTGAAGCTACATGCATCAAGGATGAGAACCGTGATAAGCATCGAACACCAAGAACCACCGGAACCTACTGACCTGTCTGTTTTCTGTATTTTGGGTCTGATAAGTAAGACCTGGTCTGTTCTGATTATGATTTTCAAATATATCTGTTCGAATAGATAACTTCTCATATAGGACTCGTCTTAATCTGAGTTACGGTTTAGGATTTATGGCCCTCCAATCGTCACTATGTCCTTTTAACGTTGTGCAGAAATTTCTGACCTACTCGCACTTAGACCATCGCCGCGGTCAAACGAAGACGAGTTTGCTTCTGTAAATTTTACCACACTTAAGGGACTCATATACGGAGCCTTGGCCACTGGTCTCACCTTAATTCAGTAAGGGTAGAGGCCGTGGTTACTGATCGAAATCAGCCTTTGTTTTAAACTCTTTTCACGAACGAAACTTACTTTACACCTTTTGTTAAATGATGAATGATGATGACCCTTAAGACCTTATTTACATACTTTTAAACCTTTTCGGACGATTTACTGACTTAGTACTATTTGACTTAGGTTGAGGACCCGGTTGGACAACCTTCATTACTTGCTTACTTTCCGAGTCATACTTTACCGCTACTTTATCATTGTGAGTTATAGCATTCCCTTTTTACTTTAACTTATTTTGGGAACTGAGAATACATGCAGATTTTATGTTTTACATACTAGGCACGAGTACTTAAACTTATATATGTGTGGGTTATACAACGGCATAAACATTCCCTTTAGCTCGGTAACGTTTAATCATTGGTTTTTGAACCATGAGCGCGAATCTTAGATATGGATCCATAGGGTTTGACATCCCCACTCGGGCTAGTCACGCTAGCAGTCAACGAGTGTTTAATACTTCGTAAACATACGCACTCGCCAAGTGTACTTTTAGGGGGTATTATTTATTTAAACGTTAAGTTAGTTACCGAGTGCCCACGGTTGAGCATATACTTAAACATACTGATTTGGATTACTGTTTTGAAGCGCTCTTGGTAGCACTGAAATCTCGTGGCCTACCTTACATTACTATTATACTAAAACTATAGCTCACCAACATTCGTGTTGACGTTTTTAAGCATGTTTTTCTCAGGTGCTTAAGGTTTGCTTGCTTCCGCTGTGTACTAGTCTTGCTATAGACACCCGCTGCTCTAGAGTTATCTCCGCATGAATTATTTTATCTTGCATTCAACCTTAATTACTTTTGAACTATGAATTGTAACGACCTAAGGGTCACGTACTGTTACCTTTGCTTCTGTTCATTGAAGCATACTTTTGATGTAAAACAATTGACGTTAGTTATGATGTCACCTTTTGATATGGATGCAAACTTGTTTTGAAAACTCATATAGTGTTTGACCTTGTAATGATCCTGTTGTTGATGGTCCGTACATGATGATTTAGTACGGGGCGTCACATACAGCTTACAGCAACCGTTGTGCTTCAGCTTGCACGTACGAAGTTTATATGCTTAGTGACTACACTAGCATGGTCTGGGACAGACAATGTGCTAGGGGTTTAGTCAGATGTTTCACTACGAAAGAGTCCTCAGTCGGAATCCAAGGATCGATGGACTTACTACAACCGGTGTGCCTCAATCAAACTCACATTGTATCCAATAGACTTCTCTTACCAAGGGGTGACACAGATAGTGTACTCTAAATAGGGGTTCACGACTTTCCAATAACAGAGCCAATAACTACGTTCTATTAGTTGGAAAAGCGATTGAGTTCAAAGCATAATCGGAAATCATTTTTACAACATACACAAGCCATACTATAATTTTGGCATTATAACTGATTACGTCATAACATACACTAAAGATAACTACTCGCTAATCATGGCAATGATATCACAGAGCATAATAATGAAAGACATTATATAAAGACAAGGAATATAATTACCAGTAGATTAAACGAGTTCTGAATACAAAAGTGACAACTTCAAGACTCCAGACCGCTCCTAATACAATCTTCGGCGTTCTTCTCCGGGTACTAGGTTTCCCGCACGGAGTCGAAGACCTTGAAAGTATGACTAATAGTGTACAAGAGAGAGAAAGAAGTGAATTGAAGTGTGTGTTGAAAATGAATGACAAATGCCCTTTAAATAGACTTGATTTTTGCCTGCAAACGGCTGACAGGCCGTTTGGCAGCCCGTTTGGCAGGCCGTTTGGCCAGCCCGTTTGCTGAGGCAGCCCGTTTGCTGAGGCCGTTTGATCTGGGCGTTTGGCATGCCGTTTGCCTAACTGGCAGGCCGTTTGGCAACCCGTTTGGCTTGCTGATTCCCTGGATCGTAACTTGATTTCTTTTCTTTCACCATTTTCGCTCTAGAATCTTCGTTTTAGCTCTGATTCTCTTAATTCTTTTTGCATCATCTTCGTAATTACTTGTTCTTCAATTCTAAATGACGAATTGGGTATTTTGCCGATAAAGTTCGAACCTTTCTTGTTTTTGGGTCTTAATACCGGGGTGAAAATGTGACTTTTTAGCCGATATCAAATATCCCACACTTAGACTTTGTTTGTCCTCAAGCAAACTTCTCATTTTTACTTTAAGAAATCTTTTCGGAGTTTCTTTTCTAATAGCCTAAGCGATTTGCTTTTTATTATAAGAGCGAAAGATAAGGCGAGTCATCTATGTTAGGGTTGAAACTATCTCTGCAAGCATGCGAGGAGGTTACATGACTTAGGCTAGCTTTCACGGGTCACTCAAATCACTCAAGTGTTTAGGGTTCCCTATAGATCTAAGAAATGAATTTCACTCATAGCCTATCATGTTGTACTCATCGTCATAGGCTTGATAAAGACTCAAATCCTTGCTACTAATGTGAAAACGGTAGTAACCATAGCATCTAGGTCATTTGTCAATGATGGAACGAAATTTCGGAGTGGTGGTGAAGTTGTTTTAAGGGGTGAAAAAGGGTTACATAGTCTCAAAAGACTTTTTATTTAGGAAAATTTAAGATAGATAGGAGTGCTGAAATGTTTGAGAAGCACTTTTGAACTATACTTCCTTTTGAAGCGATAGGCATTTGTGGTCAAGTTCTTCTTCGGCGTTTCTCTTTATAAGTTCTGCTCTTTTTCTCAGAACTTCGAATTTTTTTTTTTTTTTTTTTTTTTTTTTTTTTTAAGATTTCATCCCGAGAAACTTCATAACATCAGATTTACGGAAGGAATCTCATTTTCTGGATTTTCGATTGATAGTAAAGATGATGTGGATGAGGTAGAAGAAGTGGAAGTCTGAGAGGGTTGTTTTTGACAAATGGCTAGCTCTTCTGTTTATAACCGAATCACATTTCGTTACTTGGAAATGCAGATCTAAAGCAAGTTCTGATTCCGAGCATAGACATCGGCACTCTCAACGAAAAACAGTGGAGCATTAAAGATGAATGCTGGTCTTATTTGGGTGCCTCACCATAATCAATTTAGGTCGATAATGCCTACTCATGCAATGCTCTTTTAGAGATTGTGTTCGTCCTGACAAGATTTCCACCTTATTTAAGCCTTATTTTTATTTACAAACGTTTTAGGTTTTCAAAAATACTTTTTCGAAAAGGCTTCCTTTTGTTAAAAATTTGAAATTTGGCTTAAGAACTTGGAATCTTTGTAATGGGTTATTTTGATGCAGCATAAAAAGTATTATACCAACATCCCACACTTAAACGAACATTGTCCTCAATGTTCCTAGTGTATCCCACACTTAGGAGTTTTAGTTGAAGATTTGGGTTTATTCGTTTAGTGTTCATTTGGGTTAGAATCCCACACTTAGTGATAAGCTTAGGATGTGGAATAAAAATTTGAGTTAGTAGCGGAAAGAGAAGGGTACCCCCAGCAGACGTGGTTTCTTGTGAAGAGCTTTGCTGGCTTGGAAGTTTCGTCCTTTATTCATCGGTTCACTTGTCATCCTTTATTCTTCTACTCTACTTTATTGCAATGGGTTGCCTCCCGAGAAGCGCTCTTGTTTAAGGTCGTTGGCTCGACCTTAGTGATGCTCAGAAAGTCCTCATTCCCCTCTGGTAGTTGAAATCTTGGTTTTCTCGAGGGAATGTGAGTCTTGGTGGATAAATCCTGAGAAAGTGTCGGACCAATAGTGGTAATAGGCCCGGTATTTCTCTTGAAGATCTTCTGAAAGAAAGATAGTGTGCGGTTTCGGCTCGTGACAAATCTTGAAGTCCGATAAGAATATGATACACGGCTCTGCTGGTTGACCCATGAATGTCGATCATTGAGGCAGTGCTGGTGGTGATTATTTCTCTGATAGGATGCTCATTTTAGAGATCTTCAAATAGTGTCAGAAATTGTATCTTCAGTATTTCAAAATCTTCTGATCGGTGTTCTCCACAGTAGGAGTTCGTAGTTTGCACATAGTAGTCAAAAGGCGAAGCTGAAAAGAAGTGAAGAGCAGTCCTGACCCAAGCATTAATGTCACCGTCTTTGAGTATATCTCCCTACATCCAGCTTTGAATGTGAAACTAGGATCCGTGGATTCTTGGAAGATACGTCCTATCTGCTTAGTAACGTAGGTGGCAATGTTGACTCGGTCTGGTTCAAGGTGAGAAAACGGATTATTGCGTCTTACTTCCTCTGTGACTAAGTCTTGTAACTCTTTGATAATTAGATCGGCGCGGTGATCAATTGTTACGTAAATTACTAGCCACTATGGTGTACTTTCAAAATTATTCCTCTCCAAGAGAGCGAAAAAGTTGTGAATATCCTCGATCATTTGCAAGTCGGAGTGATAAGTCGGGTGTCCGGTGGAAAGATCCATATGCTTTCGGATGAGAGTTAGTAGTGCTCGTTGGTTTGCTGAGAACGGAAGTGCAGATCCGGCTAAGGCGTTGTAGACCTTAGAGTAAATGATCTTCTGATCTTGATAAAATCTTGTCTCTAGAATAGTGAGAACTACTGAGTCGTGCTCTCGTTGCCTTTCTTCGTGGTAGATATGATCGTGAAAGGTATTGATAAAGTCTTGAATGCGTTCTTCTAGGATTTCAGCATTATTGTCTTCTCTCTGGAGATAACGATCGTATTCGTTCTTGATAGCCGTGATTCTCTCGGTTAAGCATAGTGTATAATCAGTTGTTGATTTATGGATGGCTTCGAGAATCTTTTCAAATTCATCAGTGTCATTGATGAAGGTTATCATGTCGGCGAGAGTGGATATGATCGGAATTTGATCAGAAGAAGAGTCCGGCTCCTCCTGATCTGATTCGGATGGAGAATATGAGTTATCCGAGGTGTCTTCGTGTTGCTCTTCCTCGTCACCATTGGTAGAATAATCGTGGTTCTTCACTTTAACAATCTCGGGGTCAATTTCTATGTCTTTAACGTCAACCTTATCAGTCTTCTTCTTGAAGCAAATGATTAAACTGTGATCTTTAGTCTCAAGCCTCATTAATTCTTCATGATGCTCCGGGCTTGGAGATGGTATTATCGCAGTTTCTTTTACGTCTTCCATTTCCTCTTCCTCCTCAGATTCTTCCTCTTCCTCTATTTCTTCACTGGGATCCTGTCCTTCCATTTCTGGGTCGTCAACAGACTGTGAATCGATACCCATCTCGATATTTTCGGCTGGTGGTGGGGACTCATCATCGGAAGTGATCCGTCTGATGGAAATAGCAAACATCTCTGGCTGTCCAGAAAGATCGGTAGGCCGGTCAATTTTGAAGGTAACGCTCTCCCCATGTGATCGTAAGATCAGGGTTTGATTGTACACATCAATAACTGTCCTAGCCGTATTCATGAAAGGTCTTCCTAAAACTATTGGTGTGTGTACGTCTTCCTGAATGTCCATCACTACGAAATCCGTAGGATACAAGAATTTTTTGACTTTCACCAAGACGTTCTCAACTATGCCCTTAGGATATCAAATTGTATAATCGGCAAGTTGGATTGTCATTTTGGTTGGTGACAAGTCTCCTAACTCTAATCTCTTGTAGAGAGAGTAGGGGACTAGGATGATACTTGCTCCTAAATCTGCTAGCGCATGAATGGTTCCAGATTGGTAGATTGAACACGGGAAAATGAAACGGCCCGTATCTCCTAGCTTCTGTGGTAGAGAGTTTCTGAGTACTGCTGAGTAGTCTTCACTCAGTGGAATTTTTTTAGAATCTGGTATATTTTGTTAGAATCAAGCTTGGATGGTTCTTCCAATAGCCTTCCAGGATAGGGTACACGAACCAGAGTTGCTGTGGGCAACTGTTGAGTATACGTCGATTTGTTCTTGATTCTAGCTGACATTCTCCGTTGTTCTTCTCCTGGGATTACTGAGTCCATTTGCTTAGCTTCCTCTATGTGGGGGTTTTGGATAGTATTACTAGGTAACCTTCCCTAAGGTCGGGTTTCAAGTGAAATGTCCCGTTCATATCGATTATAAACGTTTCATATTAATTGATTTTGTTGCGAGGTTTAAACATCTATATGAGACATATTTCAAAGACTGCATTCGTTTTTAAAACAAACCATAACCTTTATTTTATCGATAAAGGTTTAAAACATTACGAAGATTATCAAATAATGATAATCTAAAATATAGCATTTTCACACGACCATTACATAATGGTTTACAATAATATTACACAACAATTTAAGTCTTCGAATGCAGTTTTTAAACAATATTATACAAGCATGCTGACTTCGATTCTTGTCTTTAAATTAGCATGCAACAGCGAAAGCTCTTAATAATCACCTGAGAATAAACATGCTTAAAACGTCAACAAAAATGTTAGTGAGTTATAGGTTTAACCTATATATTATCAAATCATAATAATAGACCACAAGATTTCATTTTTTTCCATAAATATACATCTCATATCAGGCATTTCGCAAACTGCATAGAGATAAAATTCATTCATATGTTGAACACCTGGTAACCGACCTTAATAGGATGCATATAGAATATCCCCATCATTCCGGGACTCTCATCGGATATGATAAATCAAAGTACTAAAGCATCCGTAACTCGGATGAGGCTTGTTGGGCCAAATAGATCTATCTTTAGGATTCGCGTCAATTAGGGGCCATTTCCCTAATTCTTAGGCTACCAAGCTAAAAAGGGGCATATTCGGTTCGATAATCCAACATAGAAAGTAGTTTCGATTACTTGTGTCTATTTTGTAAAACATTTATAAACTGCATGTATTCTCATCCCAAAAATAATAGATTTTAAAAGTGGGACTATAACTCACTTTCACAGATTTTAACTTTGCCGAAAATATGACTTGGCCACTGGTCGATTCACAAACCTATAACAAATATATACATATATATCAAAGTATGATCGAAATATATTCACAATATTTTTATTACGTTTTAATGATTTAAGTTTGTTAAGTTAGCAGTCCATCGTTAGTAATCTACAACTAATTGTCCATAGCTAATAGTACAAAAATAAATCAATATATATTATCTCGAATTAATCCACGACCCAGTGTATAAAAGTCTCAGGCTAGATCATAACTCAAAGTATATATATTTTGGAATCAACCTCAAGCCTGTATAGCGAACTCTAGCATTATAGCATATAGAGTGTCTATGGTTGTTCCAAATAATATATATAAATGACGTCGATATGATATATCAAAACATTGTATACGTGTCTATGGTCTATCAATATTACATAATATGTTAGAGTACATGTATAATACAATATAAGTTAATTAAGTTATGGTTAGAATAGATTTGTTACAAATTTCACGTAGCTACAACAAGCAAAAATATCCAATTTTGTTTTACCCATAACTTCTTCGTTTTAAATTCGTTTTGAGCGATTCAAGTTGCTATGGTTTCATAATGAACTGAAATTTATGAAACTAAAAAGAAAAAGTATAAGTTTATAGTCGAAAATGCAGGTTACAAGTCATTTTTGTAAGAGGTAGTCATTTCAATCGAAAGAACGACGTCTTGATGACCATTTTGAAAAACATACTTCCACTTTGAGTTTAGTCATGATTTTTGGATATAGTTTCATGTTCATAAGAAAAATCATTTTTACAAAAGGAAAACTTTTAATTCAAAGTTTATCATAGTTTTTAATTATCTAACCCAAAACAGCCCCCGGTTTCACTACAACGGCATATGTCCAGTTTTACGGTATTTTTCGTGTTTCCAGGTTTTAAATCATTAAGTTAACATATCATAAAGATATAGAACATGTGTTTAGTTGATTTTAAAAGTTAAGTTAAAAGGATTAACTTTGTTTGCGAACAAGTTTAGAATTAACTAAACTATGTTCTAGTGATTACATGTTCAAATCTTCGAATAAGATAATTATATATGTATGAATCTAATGATGTTATGAACATCATTAGTACCTCAAATATAGTAGGTAAACCTACTGGAAATGAAAAAAATAATCTTGAGCTTGAATGGATCTTTGATGGCTTGGAAGTTCTTGAAGCAGAATCATGACACGAAACAATTTCAAGTAAGATTATTACTCGAATTAAGATAGTTTATAGTTATAGAAATTGAATCAAAGTTTGAATATGAGTATTACCTTGATTTAGAAAGATAACCTACTGTAAATAACAAAGATTTCTTGAGATTGGATGATCACTTGAAATGGATTTGCAAGATTGGAAGTAAACTAGCAAACTTGAAAGAATTTTCGAAGTGTTCTTGAAGTGTTCTTCCTATGATGATTATAGCTTGATTCTTAAAGTAATTTTTGATGAAGATGATGATTAATTTACTGAAAATTTTTTTCTTGAGAGTGTGTGTGTGTTTAGAGAGAATTAGAAAGGGAATTGGAAGTGAAATGGAGTGGGTGGTGAGTGGTGAAGGGTGAGTGGGGTTAAAAGGAGTTCTTGTTTTTGTTTTCTTGCTCATAAGTCATGCTAGTTGTCTAATTGTTGGTTCCACATGTTTGTTGACTATCTAGGGCTTCTAAGAGCTGAATTATTATGTGTATATACCAATAGTATATACGTCTAGGAGCTGGGTATTGTACGAGTACGAATACGGTTGCATACGAGTAGAATTGTTGATGAAAATGAATGAGAATGCAATTGTAAGCATTTTTGTTAAGTAGAAGTACTTTGATATGAGTCTTGAAGTCTTTCAAAAGTGTACTAATACTTCTTAATATACTACATGTATATACATTTTAACTAGGTCGTTAAGTCATCGTTAGTCGTTACATGTAAGTGTTGTTTTGAAACCTTTAAGTTAACGATCTCATTTAATGTTGTTAACCCATTGTTATTATATCTAATGAGATGTTAAATTATTACATTATCATGATATTATGATTTATGAATATATCTTAATATGATATATATACATTAAAAATGTCGTTACAACGATAATCGTTACATATATGCCTCGTTTCGAAATTCTTAAGTTAGTAGTCTTGTTTTACATATGTAGTTCAATGTTAACATACATAATGATATATATAATTATCATTTCATCATGTTAAACATATATATATATATCGCTATCTTAATATGATTCATGTGTATTTAGTAAGACGTTATTATAACGAAAATCGTTATATATATCGTTTTGAGTTTCTTAATTCAATAGTCTTATTTTTATGTATATAACTCATTGTTAATATACTTAGTGAGATATTTACTTATCAAAATCTCATGTTAACTATATATATATATATATATATATATATATATATATATATATATATATATATATATATATATATATATATATCATCATGTAGTTTTTACAAGCTTTTAACGTTCGTGAATCGCCGGTCAACTTGGGTGGTCAATTGTCTACATGAAACTCATTTCAAATAATCAAGTCTTAACAAGTTTGATTTCTTAACATGTTGGAAACATTTAATCATGCAAATAAAGTTTTCAATTAATATATAAACATGGAAAAGTTCGGGTCACTACTGTACCTACCCGTTAAATAAATTTCGTCCCGAAATTTTAAGCTGTTGAAGGTGTTGACGCATCTTCTGGAAATAGGTGAGGGTATTTTAGCTTCATCTGATCTTCACCTTTCTAGGTGACCTCGAGTCCTCTACAAGCATTCCACCGAACCTTAACAATTGGTATTTTATTTTGCTTAAGTCTTTTAACCTTACGATTGATAATGCTAAAAACGAACATATATTTCATAGCATTATTCCTCAAGAAAGACAAGCTTTTAGTTACAAGTGATATTCGTTTAAATAATAAAAGGTGAAGACAAAAGACAGATTCGACGAATTGAAGACGCAAACGACTAAAAAGCTCAAAAGTACAAAAGACAATCAAAGAGGTTCCAATTATTGATAAGAAACGTCTCGAAATTACAAGAGTACAAGATTCAAAACGCAAAGTACAAGATATTAAATTGTACGCAAGGACGTTCGAAAATCCGGAACCGGGACTAGAGTCAACTCTCAACGCTCGACGCAACGGACTAAAAATTACAAGTCAACTATGCACATAAATATAATATAATATTTAAATAATTCTTATAATTATTTATATATTATAATAAATAATAAAAACCGTCGGCAAGAAAGACTCCAAAGGGACTGAGCTGTAATTTCATTCTCCGCGACTCGCGGAGTTTGAAGAGTATTTCACCGCGAGTCGCGGAGCCCCAAAAGTCGAATTTTCCTATAAAAGCAACCGAATTCTGATCGCAAATCATCATCTTTTTTCTCCTCATTCATACGATATATTTATATTTATAATTTATATTTTAATTTTAATTTTAATTATAATTCTAATAATAAGGGTATGTTAGCGAATATTGTAAGGGTGTAAGTCGAAATTCTGTCCGTGTAACGCTACGCTATTTTTAATCATTGTAAGTTATATTCAACCTTTTTACATTAATGTCTCGTAGCTAAGTTATTATTATGCTTATTTAAAACGAAGTAATCATGATGTTGGGCTAATTACTAAAATTGGGTAATTGGGCTTTGTACCATAATTGGGGTTTGGACAAAAGAACGACACTTGTGAAAATTAGACTATGGGCAATTAATGGGCTTTATATTTGTTTAACTAAATGATAGTTTGTTAATGTTAATATAAAGATTTACAACTGGGCGTCCCTATAAATTACCATATACACTCGATCGGACACGATGGGCGGGGTATTTATACCAACGAATAATCGTTCATTTAACCGGACACGGGAATGGATTAATAGCCACTAGAATAATTAAAACAGGGGTGAAATTATGTACAAGGACACTTGGTATAATTGATAACAAAATATTAAAACCTTGGGTTACACTCAGTCGACATCCTGGTGTAATTATTAAACAAAGTATTAAAATCTTGTTACAGTTTAAGTCCCCAATTAGTTGGAATATTTAACTTCGGGTATAAGGATAATTTGACGAGGACACTCGCATTTTATATTTATGACTGATGGACTGTTAGGGACAAAAACCAGACGGACATATTAAATAATCCAGGACAAAGGACAATTAACCCATGGGCATAAAACAAAAATCAACAAGTCAAACATCATGATTACGGAAGTTTAAATAAGCATAATTCTTTTATTTCATATTTAATTTCCTTTATTTTATATTTAATTGCACTTCTAAATATCGCATTTTTATTATTATTGTATTTAATTGCACTTTTAATTATCGTACTTTTTAATTATCGCAAGTTTATTTTATCGCACTTTTATTATTCGCAATTTCATTATCGTTATTTACTTTATGCTTTAATTTAAGTCTTGTATTCATTTTTAATATTTTACATTTGGTTTTAACTGCGACTAAAGTTTTAAAATCGACAAACCGGTCATTAAACGGTAAAAACCCCCCTTTATAATAATAATATTACTTATATATATATATATTTGTATTTTTATAAAAGTAAACTAATATAGCGTTAAGCTTTGTTTAAAGATTTTCCCTGTGGAACGAACCGGACTTACTAAAAACTACACTACTGTACGATTAGGTACACTGCCTATAAGTGTTGTAGCAAGGTTTAAGTATATCCATTCTATAAATAAATAAATATCTTGTGTAAAATTGTATCGTATTTAATAGTATTTCCTGCAAAAATTTAATAGTATTTTATACCACTCCGCTACCGCATCAAGTATTTTTGGCGCCGCTGCCGGGGATTCTTTCTAAACGCCGGAAGCGCAACGCTAATATATAAAAAAAAAGAGATTTTTAGTTTACTTCTATTCGCTTTTGTAAAAATACGTTTTAAATATTCGAAAATATAAAAAGAAACACAAAAATATAAGTATTTTTAAGATTTTGTTAAATATTTAAGTTTTATAAAGTTTCTTTATTTTTATTTTAAAAAAACATAAGTTTTATTTAAGTATTTTGTTTTTATTTAAAAACATAAAAAAAATATATATATAAATCTAGTTTTAAGCATTTTATCTATTAAAATTATAAAGTAGTTCTATTTTATTTAAGTTTTTAAAATATAAGTTTTTATACAAATATTTTTTTTTAACAGAAAAAATTAAAAACAGAAAAAAATAAATAAATAAAGAAAAACGCGTCGAATTTAAATAACCTGTCAGCTGAATTTTGGAACCCCGCGACTCGCGGGGTTTGAAGCTTTGAATACTGCAAGACGCGGAGCTGCTCTGACACGCTGACAGAACCCTAATTTCACATTAATTACGGATTATATTATAATTATTAATATAAAACCCTAATTAGGTTTTAATTAAGTATTAATTTTAGTTTTTATTATTATTTTGTTTAATTAGTTTAATTAAAATATTAAATTAATAGTTTTATTAAATAAATAATATAAAAATAATATTTTTATAAAAATTGTACTTTTTACAACTTTTTGTATATTTTTATATTTTGTCCCTTTTTAATCGTTGTAGCATAATATTTGTATTTTTAGCTCATATTTAGTTTTAAACTTAGTTTTTGCTATAGTTATTTTTACTCCTAGATTTTTAGGCTTTGCCGTAAAATTCTTTAAGTGCTTTTTCTTTAGACTAAGATTTAGGTGCTTTAGAATTTTGCGACGCCTTTTTAAGTTTTAGTTTCTTTTTAAGTTATTTCCATTTGGGATTTAGTTTTTTCTGTAAGCTTTAATATTTTTAGACGACTTCTACCTATGTATCAATTATCATTCCAATTAGTAATTTCAATTTGCGATTAAAATTTTAAGTTAGTTGTAGTAATAAGGTTAGGTTAGTCAAGTATTTTTAAGTTTTATAAGTTTCTTTTATTTTTTCGTCACCTTTTATTTTCAACCATTTTTCTTTTTCGACCTTTTTCGACGAACTCTTTTTCTTTCTCGCTATTCTAGTTTTAGGACATAGATTTTTATTCTACTTCTTATCTAAATTTCTTAAAATTACGAAAATTTATTTTGAGTGGTTAAATTGATAGACATCAAAGTTTTCTGGTTCGTAGTAATAGTTGGATTTGTACGTGGACCGGGTTATTGGAGCCAAACAGTCCTCAATTATATTGAGACCAAACGAATCCTGCCCCTCTGCTGCATCTTTTGGCTATTCGAAACGTGGGCAAAATCAGAAAAGTCTATTGATTGGATAACTTATTATAATTTTTCTTTCCTTTTTAAAACTAATAGGATATTCAGTGAATGCACCGAGCAAGACGTTCACCACCTTTTGTACGTTCACCACCTGTAACTAGATCAAGACATTTAGCAAATATAACCGCCGTTGATTTTTCTTTAGAATCGTCATCCAGTAGACCAAGTACTTCAGTTCAAATTTCCGATAATCCATTTTTTGAACCCGACCTCACAATTGAGAATTCGGAAAATATTCAGGAACGGTTCGTAGATCCTGAACCATTAAACTTTCCTCCGGAGCCACCAATTATTCAAACAGAGATTGTTGAGGAACGAACCATTAAATCAGAATCATCTAGTGATACCGATTCAACAAATTCAATTATGGAGAATCTGGAACCTTTAAGTATGGAAGACCGAATGAGAGCTAAACGCACTGGCCAAGGTCACACAATTACTCATCCAGACATTAATGCGCCAGATTATTAAATTAAAGGACAAATTCTACACATGGTGACTAATCAATGCCAATTTAGTGGTGCGCCGAAGGAAGATCCAAATGAACATCTACGTACCTTTAATAGGATCTGCACACTATTTAAAATCCGAGAAGTGGAGGATGAACAGATATATCTCATGTTATTTCCCTGGACTTTAAAGGGAGAAGCCAAAGATTGGTTGGAATCGTTACCTGAAGGGGCGATCGATACATGGGACGTTTTAGTTGACAAATTTCTTAAACAATTCTTTCCTGCATCTAAAGCCGTAAGACTTCAAGCAGAAATTGTTACGTTCACACAGAAACCAAATGAAACTCTATATGAGGCGTGGATTAGATATGGAAAGTTGTTAAGAGGATGTCCGCAACATGGTTTAGACACCTGTCAAATAGTACAAATATTCTACCAAGGATGCGACATCACTACAAGAAAAGACATAGATATAGCAGCTGGTTATTCTATTATGAAGAAAACCAAAACTGATGCTTACAAAATTATTGATAATACTGCTTCCCACTCACATGAGTGGCACCAAGAAAAAGACATCGTTAGATCATCTAAAGCAGCTAGAGCCGATTCTAGCCATGACTTAGATTCCATTTCCGCAAAGATAGATGCTGTGGAGAGACGAATGGAAAAGATGACTAAAGATATTCACTCAATACGAATTAGTTGTGAGCAGTGTGGAGGACCACATTTGACAAAAGATTGTCTCAGTATTGAATTAACAATGGAACAAAGAGAGAATATTTCATACATAAACCAAAGGCCTGGAAATAATTATCAGAATAATTATCAACCGCCAAGACCGATTTACAATCAAAACCAGAATTATAACAGAAATATTCCATACAACAACCAACAAGGTCCTAGCAATCAACAAGTATCCAATAATACTTATAATCAGCAAAGACCTAATTTTCAAAACAAACCACCACAACAAACCGATGATAAAAAGCTGAATTTAGAAGATATGATGACGAAGCTAGTTGAAACTCAAACGCAGTTTTTCACATCTCAGAAACAAACCAATGAACAAAATGCTCAAGCATTTAGAAATCAACAAGCTTCTATTCAAAATCTGGAACAAGAAGTGAGTAACCTAGCAAGGTTAATAGGTGAAAGAAAACCGGGAAGTCTACCTAGTGATACAAATGCTAACCCCCGGAGTGAAACAGCTAAAGCCATTACCACAAGAAGTGGCACAACACTTAAACCACCTGAAATACCTGTAACTTCTGATGAAGCCATTCCTACTCCACAAGAACCACAACCTGATCAAGATAAGGAAAAAGAACCGGTAGTTGAAAAGGTTAATGAAGATAACACAGTTAAGGATAAACCTTATGTTAAACCATACCAACCACCACTTCCTTACCCGAGTAAAATGAAGAAAGAGAAACTTGAAGCCGAGCAATCCAAATTCTTGGATATGTTTAAACAGATAAATGTAAATCTTCCTTTCATTGATGTGATTTCAAGAATGCCTAGATATGCTAAATTCTTGAAAGATCTAATTTCAAATAGAAAGAAAATGGAAGAACTCTCGGCTGTTACTATGAATGCTAATTGTTCAGCAGTGCTGTTGAATAAGATACCAGAAAAATTATCTGATCCAGGAAGTTTCACAATTCCATGTTTTCTGGGTAGTCTTAGTTCAATAGAAGCATTGGCAGACTTAGGTGCTAGTATAAATCTAATGCCGTATTCACTATACACTAAACTAGACCTTGGAGAATTGAAACCAACCAGAATAAGCATACAACTAGCCGATAGATCAATAAAATATCCTAGAGGGATAATGGAGAACATGCTAGTTAAAGTTGGTACTTTAGTATTTCCAGTAGATTTTGTTGTTTTGGACATGGAAGAAGATTCTCAAGTTCCTCTCATATTAGGAAGACCATTCTTAAACACGGCTAAAGTAATGATAGACGTGTTCGGTAAGAAACTGACCCTAAGTATAGAGGATGAGAGTGTTACCTTTTCAGTTGATAGAGCAATGCAACAACCACAATCTGCAGATGATACATGTTATTATATTCAAACTTTAGATGCACATGCAGAATTATTAGAAGAATTTCCAGAATTACAAGGAACAGGAGAATGTTCTTTAGGAGAAGGTAATGAACCAATTGATGAAGCTGAAATGTTAGCTACACTTATAGCTAAAGGATATGAACCAACACCAGAAGAAATTCAAATGCTAAAAGAAGAAGACAGATATCGATACAAATCATCGATAGAAGAACCTCCGAAATTAGAGTTAAAGCCACTTCCAAACCATTTGGAATACGCTTATTTACATGGTGAATCTGAATTACCTGTAATAATATCGTCTTCTCTTACTGAAAATGAGAAATCATAACTCATTTCTGTGTTGAAAGCTCATAAACCAGCCATTGCATGGAAGATTCATGATATTAAAGGAATAAGTCCTTCGTATTGCACACATAAAATCCTTATGGAAGAAGGTCATAAAACGTATGTGCAACGCCAACGAAGACTAAATCCTAATATGCAAGATGTAGTTAAGAAAGAGATTATTAAACTGCTAGATGCAGGTTTAATTTATCCAATCTCTGATAGTCCATGGGTAAGCCCAGTTCAATGCGTGCCTAAGAAGGGTGGCATGACTGTCATTACAAATGAGAAAAATGAGCTTATTCCTACTAGGACTGTAACAGGATGGCGTGTATGTATTGATTATAGAAAATTAAATGACGCCACCAGAAAAATCACTTTCCCTTACCTTTCATAGATCAAATGTTGGAAAGATTAGCCGGAAATAGTTACTATTGTTTTCTAGATGGATTTTCCGGATATTTTCAAATTCCAATAGCACCCGAAGATCAAGAGAAAACCACATTCACGTGCCCTTATGGTACTTTTGCTTACAAACGCATGCCATTTGGACTTTGTAACGCCCCTGCAACCTTTCAAAGGTGTATGATGGCGATTTTTCACGACATGATAGAAGAATGCATGGAAGTATTCATGGATGACTTTTCAGTCTTCGGTGATACATTTAAATCATGTCTAGTTAATCTGGAACGAATGCTAATTAGATGCGAAAAATCAAATCTAGTTCTTAATTGGGAGAAATGCCATTTCATGGTTAAAGAAGGCATCGTTCTTGGACATAAAATTTCAAAAGAAGGAATTGAAGTGGATAGAGCTAAAGTAGATGTAATTGCTAAAATTCCACATCCCACCAATGTTAGAGGAGTTAGGAGTTTTCTAGGGCATGCCGGTTTTTACCGACGTTTCATAAAAGATTTTTCTAAAATTGCCACTCCTATGAATAAACTCCTAGAAAAGGATGCGCCATTCATCTTTTCAGATGAGTGTATCAAATCTTTTAATATTCTTAAAGAGAAACTCACTAATGCGCCGATCATGATAACATCAAATTGGAATCTACCATTTGAATTAATGTGCGATGCAAGTGATTTTGCAATGGGAGCCGTTTTAGGACAAAGGATTGAAAAACGATTTCAACCTATATATTATGCTAGTAAGACATTACAAGGAGCACAAACGAACTATACAACTACTGAAAAAGAACTCCTTGCTATTGTCTTTGCTTTTGACAAATTTCGATCATATCTCGTTCTAGCAAAAACGGTGGTCTATACCGACCATTCTGCTCTTAGATACCTATTTTCAAAACAAGATGCTAAACCAAGATTAATCCGTTGGATCTTACTCTTACAAGAGTTTGATATTGAAATCCGAGATAAAAGAGGAGCAGAAAATCTCGCCGCTGATCATCTTTCTCGTCTTGAAAATCCCGAATTAGAAGTTCTAAATGAATCAGCCATACAAGACAACTTTCCTGATGAATATCTATTGAAAATAGATTATAAAGAAATCCCATGGTTTGCAGACTATGCAAACTACATAGTTTGTGGATTCCTTGAAAAAGGATTATCGTACCAAAGACGAAAGAAATTCTTCAGTGATATAAAACACTATTTTTGGGAAGATCCACATCTGTTTAAAAGTTGTCCCGATGGAATAATACGCCGATGTGTATTTGGAGATGAAGCTAGTAAAATATTAAACCATTGTCACACAGGACCAACAGGAGGGCATTATGGGCCTCAACTAACAGCAAGAAAAGTTTATGATGCTGGATTCTATTGGCCTACAATTTACAAAGACGCACACCTTCTTTGCAAATCCTGTGATGCATGTCAAAGGGCCGGAAAAATAAGTCAACGTGATGAAATGCCACAAAATGTCATCCAAGTATGTGAAGTATTTGACATTTGGGGTATTGACTTTATGGGTCCATTTCCAAAATCTCATAATAATCTATATATACTCGTAGCCATTGATTATGTATCTAAATGGACGGAAGCACAAGCTCTCCCAACTAACGATGCACGAGTTGTAGTCAACTTTTTAAAACGTCTTTTTGCAAGGTTTGGAACACCGAAAGCTTTAATAAGTGATCGGGGTACTCATTTCTGTAATAATCAACTTGAGAAAGTTCTTAAAAGATATGGAGTAACTCATAAAATCTCCACCGCATATCATCCACAAACAAGTGGACAAGTTGAAAATACCAACCGAGCTTTAAAACGTATTCTAGAGAAAACCGTAGGATCAAATCCAAAGGAATGGTCCATTAAATTGGAGGATGCACTCTGGGCTTTTAGAACAGCCTACAAAACTCCAATTGGAACCACACCTTTTAGACTTGTTTATGGAAAAGCATGTCATCTTCCAGTAGAAATTGAACACAAAGCATTTTGGGCTTTGAAAACATGTAATCTTGATTTACATGAAGCCGGACGTCTACGATTAAGTCAACTAAACGAATTAGAAGAATTAAGACATGAAGCATACGAAAATTCGTTAATCTATAAAGAAAGAACGAAGAAATGGCATGATAAAAGAATCAGAAGTTCAAAAGAATTTAAAGAAGGAGACAGAGTTCTTCTTTTCAATTCACGATTCAAGCTATTTCCTGGAAAATTGAAATCAAGATGGTCTGGACCATTCATAGTCAAAAGAGTTTTCCCATACGGAACGATAGAATTAATAAATTCAAATGGGATTGAATTTAAAGTTAATGGTCACAGAGTTAAACATTACATACATGGTCCGATGGAAGTCGACAACGAAGTTAATCACAATTTCGACACCACAGCTAACTAAGTGTGGGGAGAATCAAGTCTTTAAAGGATAATATGTATTTCTGATAGAGTTAGATTGTCTGTTTTCGTGTAGTTCTCAAAAATGGAACCCGAATGGTCTTTCCCTAGCAGACCCTAAAGAACTAGTCTTCTCCCCCCATTCTGAATTTTTATTTTTTTTTAGGTTTTTACAAAATGAAGACTGCCTGTGAACTAAACCATGGTCTAATGCTACACGCTTTGATCACTAAAAGAAATAATGACATACTACCAAGTGAAATAGTATCAGTAATCAGAGAAAGAATGGACGGAGTTAGAAAAGAATCCAGATGCGAAGATAATAAGTTACAATTTGGTAAAGGAAAATCAAAATCCGCAGCGAAAAGAAGAGCACGACACCTAGAAAGATGTCACAAATGCGGAAAATGGTCACATGGAGGTAAATGTTCAAATAATCAAACCTATTCAAATACCGAATTTGTTACTTTATGCAGAGACGGACCGTTCATATGTTTAGAAGAAAAGACACCGAATGCTCGAGGTTACGCCTATGTAGCCATGGAAAACCAATTAAACCGACTATCTTATGAATGGGATAGATCATATAACTAAGAAATCTATTCCACAGGTATGTCTGTACAGTTTTTATTTTTATTTTTAACCTTTTGATAATAAACGCTAATTTGTTCGCTAAAAAGTATTAAATTGGTATTGAATAAAATTAGGTTTGGCGACCGAAATTATTGATATCATTCAAAAAAATTTATTACATCACTGCGAAATTTAACGTTTATTCTTAAGGTATAAATATCTTTAAACAATCAACCCAAAATATTTCAAAAATTCGTCATGAGTTAAATTAGGTTTTGGAACCGAAATTACTTTACCGAAAAGAGGGGCGCATATTTTTGATAATATTTGATTGATTAAAGTGGGATAAAAAGCCAAAAAGATTTTTAATTTTATTTTTACCATGTTTTTAAAATTAATATTTAAATCTTAAATTAATATTGTAAACTTTGTAAAAAAAAAATATTTTTAAAATTGTAAATATTTGAAAAATTAATATAAGTTTGGTATGAATTTATAATATAAATTTTTAAATTAAGTTTGGTGTGAATTTTTAATTTTAAAAAAAAATATAAATTTTTAATTTTATGCATTTCGAATTTTAAGTTTGGTGTGAATTTTTAATATAAATTTTGAATTTTATATTTAAGTTGTGTGAATTTAAAAACAAAAATTTACTTTATCTCATTAAGTTAAAAATATGATTTTTAAAATTCGTCGTAAGTTGAAGACTAGGTCTTTGAACCGAAATTGCTTTACCCGAGAGAGGGACGAGAACTTTTATTATCATTATTTTTAATCTCATTGAATTAAAGTATGCCAAAAACATTAAAAAAGCCCAAAAATCTTAGCTTTTAAAACAATCGCTACAAAAAGACAAATTTTAAAATTTTGTCGAGGGACGGACTAGGACATCGATCCGAAATGACCTCGTCCTAAATAACAAGGGAAATAAAATTTTAAAATTAAGTACTTAATTGTTTCATAAGTTAATGATTATAAAAAAAAAAAATATAGCAAACTCCGCGACTCGCGGAGTTTGAAGGCTTAAATGCAGCGAGTCGCGGGAGTACCGGATTACAGAAACAAAATAAAGAGCTGCAACAGCTCAGTTTCACACTCCACAACTCAAACAAACTGCGAAAAAAACCCCACGAAAAACCCGAAAAAAACCCCCAAAATCACAATTTTTAACCGTTAATCACCAAATCTTTTACTAAAATCATGTTGAGAAGGATGCTATCTAGGAATTACTCAAGAAAAACGGTAAATTTCTACACCTAAACACCATTTAATCCGAAATTAGTGTTCTTGAGCAATTTTTTTCCCCAATTTGATTTTGATGCTTTTTAGTGTAATTAGGCTTAAATTGTTTATGTATTATGCTTGTATAACCTAGATTGATGCTATTTAACATGATTAGAAGCCTTAAACTTCAAATTTTGAATAATCTAGGGTTTGTGTTCTTGAGCAATTTGGGGCTTTTTGATATAAACAGGTTATGGCCGATTTTTGTCATGAATTGTTGCTAAATTAAGTAGTGTAACATGTTTAGGTAGTTAAATGATCCAAACTTTGAGCCTAAACATGATTTTGAGAATTAAAGTGGACTTTTTCAAGTCTAAAATTCATGAACTTGATTTTTGAAAGATAATGCCATTTGAAACTTGTTTAATTGCTAGTAATGATTATTTTGACATGTTATTTGAGTTGAATGCTTATGAACTTGGCGAACATTTTCGTATATGCTTATTTGAAAAAGTGTAGATTTGATAAAAATGTGAAAATAAGCTTAAGTTTAAAATGTCATTGTAATTATTTTGACTGATGATTTTACTGACACTAATGCATATTTGGATGCACAAAAATTGTGTTTGATGTGTTTTGCAGACTGAAAGGGGTGAATCTTCATCCCAAGCCCGTAATGCTCCTGCTGAGAATGCGGAACAACAGGAGGTGGATAACTACTACAAGCACGATATACCTCATCCAGTCATGACCTTTTCCGATATGCACTTGGAAGAGTTGCACCCGAACCTGAGATTTGACAGACTTTGGATAGATTATCCAAAATATCAAAGGGGTTTGCATACTCTTCATTCTAAGGTTGTTGAGGTACCGAGGGTCATAGAATGGGGACCCTTAGAAGCTGTAGAATTGGCCGGGCCAATTAGGGAATTACTTGTACAGAGGTATGGTAATTCTACTTTTAATGACTGGGTACGTTTATTCACCATGCGTAGACCTGTATATAAAGTATGGTGTGAAGAATTGTTGTGTAGTATAGAGTTGAATGATCGGGTAGCTAGTTTAACCGATCGTTCTTTTATTAGATTTTTGTTAGGCGGTTCGATGCGCCACATGTCTTTACTAGACATGGCTCAGACTTTATGTATATATACGCCTGAGGAGTTAGCATCTGCCGATTGTAGAGGGTTGATACTAAACGGTAGAAAGATAGATGAAAATTTTGATACACACGGTGTGTGGAGTCAAATGACAAGCCATCACCGTTTCAAAGGGGGAAATTACTCTTATTTGGATATAGATAGAGCCGAATTAAGAGTGATACATAGGTTTTTAGCTAATTCGATTACACAAAGGGGTAAGAACAAGGAAAAAGTAAATGAACAGGATTTGTTTTACCATATGTGTATTCGAGACCCACAAAGCGCTGTAAGTATACCGTATTGTGTGGGTTATTATTTATCAGCTATGGTTCGGGGGACGCGACCGCATAGCCTAATAGGAGGTGGTATTTTTATTACTTTGATTGGTGAATATCTCGGTGTGGATATAAGTCGGGGGGGATTATTAGTAGAAGAACCAGAACCCCGCGATACTATAGGTTTAAATGTATACCATGGTGCGAAAGTTTTGAAGAGGCGAAATAACGCCGCAGTACGATACCATGGTAGACATCCACAGGTGGAGAGAAACCAACAGCAAGGTAATGTAGGAGGGGGGAATGAGATGCAAGAAATGCAAAGGTTTATAGCTTCTCAGGAATACGAAAATGCTAGACAGAGAGCATTTGAAGATTGGCAAGTTCATCAGAACCAAATCATAGCTCATTGCCAACATATAGGTAGAAACTATATTCCTACACCGAAACCCATCTTTCCTCCCTGGTCTATAGAGATGCAGCCACCATATCCTACGTATAACCCTGCCGAAGCATTCTATAGCACCTATGGTTATGCCTGGAACCCCTATTGGTACCAGTATCATCCCTAGTATACTTATTATTTTTTTTTTTTTGTAATTTGTAATGATTGATACGTTTAATACTTTTGTTAATATTGTAATAGTTTTTATAATTGTCTAACTTTTATTCTTAGATTTTAATAATTTTTGAATGTGGGGTAATATACCAAACTTCAAAAATATGTATATATGGTTGCAGTTTATCTTATGTACACAACAGGGTAAAACAACGCATTTTCAAAGACTGGCATTAAGTTCAGCAAAAGCAACTAATTTTGACGACAAGATGCAAAATATATGTGAAATAACAACAAGACGGAATGAACAAATGATGTGCACCATTTATCATTCAGCAAACAAACGCCAATATATTTGGAAACTTTGGTAAAAATTTAATCATTTTCACACAAATCACCCTCAATAATTTAAATTATTCCTGATTTCTTGCAAATGAGGGCATTGCAAGATCTTAAGTGTGGGAAGGGGTTAAATTCTTTCGGATTTTAAAATTTTTTACTTTATACACTTGGTTACCATTAAAAATACTAGTAAAGCAGTAGTTGTATTAGAATCTAGTGCTCTCTGATAAAAAAGAACAGCCCTAGTCTTATATACTAACTACCCAATTCTAGTAAAATTTTTCAAATTTTCAATTAAATGAACTCAAAATCATGTTTATACATATTTATGAACGATAAAACTAGGTTTTAACACCGAAATTATTGTTACCTCGGAAAGGACATAAATTGAGAAACAAACTAAAATGTTAAAATTCATTTAAAATGGAATAGAGGACGATAAAAAGGAAAATAAAAGCCAAGTGTGGGAAAATTTACCAAGTTATCTTAAACATATGTCACATATATCTGTAACAAATAACTGAAAATACTTTTGCTTTGGACTAAACTAAACTGTTTTAACTGATGAAAGAAAAGAAGAGATGGATCTACACGATGAATCAATTCCATCATTAAAAGGAAGTAAAGTCTTCCGAAAAAGAAACGCGCTTCTTGATTTAGGTCATGAAGTTGTCGTCCAGACCAGCTGTAGGTTGACGAAAAATCTAGAAAAGTCGTCACTAAAATCAGCAGGAAATCCACGAACCTCAGCATTAAACAGGGTCGCCAAGTGGTCAGATTTATCCTAACCATGAGAAGGATTTATCTCGTACAATGGGGGGGCACCATGCAAATTAGCTGGATAAGACTAATGAATCAGATCCCCAGAAAGGATAATCTCCTTAAAGATTAAAAATCAGCTTTTAAGACTGATATTACTCAATCCTTAAGATTGACCTTAAAGATTGAGAATTCAAACTCATGGAATTCAATGATATCTAAACTCGAGCTTGAACGAGAAAATATTTTGATCAAAATTACAAACCGATTTGTTTTCTGAAAACCCTATTTTCAATGCGTTCATTACCATTGAACGTAAAATCCTAGGAATTCACCTGGAATTCATTAGGTCACCTGAAATAAATCGGGTGTCAACCATAAGAATGGTGGTTGCATAGTGGTAAAAGACAGGACCTTGTGCCATACCGAAAAAAAAAAATTATTATAAGCGTGAGCTTTACTATTGCTCCTACCAAGGATAGTAATTGCGTCCGACACGTTATAGACCATAATTAAAAGCATATCAGGGGACATTGCCTTAACAGTTGCTTGTTCAACGCTTTCCTTTCAACCGGACAGTAGTTTACCGAAAGGTAATATACGGGACAAGTAAACTGGACATGTTGCTTTCCAAATACAAGGTTAGCAAGTGGATGACACAAAACCGCAAGTTTTGAGCTAAAATTTTCAAATCTGAAACCCACCAAACCCACAAAAATATTTTGCAAACACCGGTAAAGGGTTATTCCGAAAAACTTATCTAGGGTAAAAACTAGATTTAATTTTCAAAAGATCAAATGTTTTCATAAAGATCCAATTTCCTTAATGGATCTAAATTTTTATAGTCATGTGGGACTGTAAACCATATCGTTACTACCATTGTTTATACCGCCGTATAGAAATCACTGATGTACAAAGTGTGAAGAATAAAGAAGTGATTCTAGTATTTCAAGACGATATTGCTTGAGGACAAGCAACGCTCAAGTGTGGGAATATTTGATAATGCTAAAAATGAACATATATTTCATAGCATTATTCCTCAAGAAAGACAAGCTTTTAGTTACAATTGTTCTATTTACAAGTGATATTCGTTTAAATAATAAAAGGTGAAGACAAAAGACAGATTCGACGAATTGAAGACGCAAACGACCAAAAAGCTCAAAAGTACAAAAGACAATCAAAGAGGTTCCAATTATTGATAAGAAACGTCTCGAAATTACAAGAGTACAAGATTCAAAACGCAAAGTACAAGATATTAAATTGTACGCAAGGACGTTCGAAAATCCGGAACCGGGACTAGAGTCAACTCTCAACGCTCGACGCAACGGACTAAAAATTACAAGTCAACTATGCACATAAATATAATATAATATTTAAATAATTCTTATAATTATTTATATATTATAATAAATAATAAAAACCGTCGGCAAGAAAGACTCCAAAGGGACTGAGCTGTAATTTCATTCTCCGCGACTCGCGGAGTTTGAAGAGTATTTCACCGCGAGTCGCGGAGCCCCAAAAGTCGAATTTTCCTATAAAAGCAACCGAATTATGATCGCAAATCATCATCTTTTAACTCCTCATTCATACGATATATTTATATTTATAATTTATATTTTAATTTTAATTTTAATTATAATTCTAATAATAAGGGTATGTTAGCGAATATTGTAAGGGTGTAAGTCAAAATTCCGTCCGTGTAACGCTACGCTATTTTTAATCATTGTAAGTTATGTTCAACCTTTTTACATTAATGTCTCGTAGCTAAGTTATTATTATGCTTATTTAAAATGAAGTAATCATGATGTTGGGCTAATTACTAAAATTGGGTAATTGGGCTTTGTACCATAATTGGGGTTTGGACAAAAGAACGACACTTGTGGAAATTAGACTATGGGCAATTAATGGGCTTTATATTTGTTTAACTAAATGATAGTTTGTTAATGTTAATATAAAGATTTACAATTGGGCGTCCCTATAAATTACCATATACACTCGATCGGACACGATGGGCGGGGTATTTATACCAACGAATAATCGTTCATTTAACCGGACATGGGAATGGATTAATAGCCACTAGAATAATTAAAACAGGGGTGAAATTATGTACAAGGACACTTGGTATAATTGATAACAAAATATTAAAACCTTGGGTTACACTCAGTCGACATCCTGGTGTAATTATTAAACAAAGTATTAAAATCTTGTTACAGTTTAAGTCCCCAATTAGTTGGAATATTTAACTTCGGGTATAAGGATAATTTGACGAGGACACTCGCATTTTATATTTATGACTGATGGACTGTTATGGACAAAAACCAGACGGACATATTAAATAATCCAGGATAAAGGACAATTAACCCATGGGCATAAAACAAAAATCAACACGTCAAACATCATGATTACGGAAGTTTAAATAAGCATAATTCTTTTATTTCATATTTAATTTCCTTTATTTTATATTTAATTGCACTTCTAAATATCGCATTTTTATTATTATTGTATTTAATTGCACTTTTAATTATCGTACTTTTTAATTATCGCAAGTTTATTTTATCGCACTTTTATTATTCGCAATTTCATTATCGTTATTTACTTTATGCTTTAATTTAAGTCTTGTATTCATTTTTAATATTTTACATTTGGTTTTAACTGCGACTAAAGTTTTAAAATCGACAAACCGGTCATTAAACGGTAAAAACCCCCCTTTATAATAATAATATTACTTATATATATATATATATATATATTTGTATTTTTATAAAAGTAAACTAATATAGCGTTAAGCTTTGTTTAAAGATTTTCCCTGTGGAACGAACCGGACTTACTAAAAACTACACTACTGTACGATTAGGTACACTGCCTATAAGTGTTGTAGCAAGGTTTAAGTATATCCATTCTATAAATAAATAAATATCTTGTGTAAAATTGTATCGTATTTAATAGTATTTTCTGCAAAAATTTAATAGTATTTTATACCACTCCGCTACCGCATCAAGTATTTTTGGCGCCGCTGCCGGGGATTCTTTCTAAACGCCGGAAGCGCAACGCTAATATATATATAAAAAAAAGAGATTTTTAGTTTACTTCTATTAAAAGTCGCTTTTGTAAAAATACGTTTTAAATATTCGAAAATATAAAAAGAAACACAAAAATATAAGTATTTTTAAGATTTTGTTAAATATTTAAGTTTTATAAAGTTTCTTTTTTTTTATTTTAAAAAAACATAAGTTTTATTTAAGTATTTTGTTTTTATTTAAAAACATAAAAAAAATATATATATAAATCTAGTTTTAAGCATTTTATCTATTAAAATTATAAAGTAGTTCTATTTTATTTAAGTTTTTAAAATATAAGTTTTTATACACATATTTTTTTTTAACAGAAAAAATTAAAAACAGAAAAAAAAAATAAATAAATAAAGAAAAACGCGTCGAATTTAAATAACCTGTCAGCTGAATTTTGGAACCCCGCGACTCGCGGGGTTTGAAGCTTTGAATACCGCAAGTCGCGGAGCTGCTCTGACACGCTGACAGAACCCTAATTTCACATTAATTACGGATTATATTATAATTATTAATATAAAACCCTAATTAGGTTTTAATTAAGTATTAATTTTAGTTTTTATTATTATTTTGTTTAATTAGTTTAATTAAAATATTAAATTAATAGTTTTATTAAATAAATAATATAAAAATAATATTTTTATAAAAATTGTACTTTTTACAACTTTTTGTATATTTTTATATTTTGTCCCTTTTTAATCGTTGTAGCATAATATTTGTATTTTTAGCTCATATTTAGTTTTAAACTTAGTTTTTGCTATAGTTATTTTTACTCCTAGATTTTTAGGCTTTGCCGTAAAATTCCTTAAGTGCTTTTTCTTTAGACTAAGATTTAGGTGCTTTAGAATTTTGCGACGCCTTTTTAAGTTTTAGTTTCTTTTTAAGTTATTTCCATTTGGGATTTAGTTTTTCCTGTAAGCTTTAATATTTTTAGACGACTTCTACCTATGTATCAATTATCATTCCAATTAGTAATTTCAATTTGCGATTATAATTTTAAGTTAGTTGTAGTAATAAGGTTAGGTTAGTCAAGTATTTTTAAGTTTTATAAGTTTCTTTTATTTTTTCGTCACCTTTTATTTTTCAACCATTTTTCTTTTTCGACCTTTTTCGACGAACTCTTTTTCTTTCTCGCTATTCTAGTTTTAGGACATAGATTTTTATTCTATTTCTTATCTAAATTTCTTAAAATTACGAAAATTTATTTTGAGTGGTTAAATTGATAGACATCAAAATTTTCTGGTTCGTAGTAATAGTTGGATTTGTACGTGGACCGGGTTATTGGAGCCAAACAGTCCTCAATTATATTGAGACCAAACGAATCCTGCCCCTCTGCTGCATCTTTTGGCTATTCGAAACGTGGGCAAAATCAGAAAAGTCTATTGATTGGATAACTTATTATAATTTTTCTTTCCTTTTTAAAACTAATAGGATATTCAGTGAATGCACTGAGCAAGACGTTCACCACCTTTTGTACGTTCACCACCTGTAACTAGATCAAGACATTTAGCAAATATAACCGCCGTTGATTTTTCTTTAGAATCGTCATCCAGTAGACCAAGTACTTCAGTTCAAATTTCCGATAATCCATTTTTTGAACCCGACCTCACAATTGAGAATCCGGAAAATATTCAGGAACGGTTCGTAGATCCTGAACCATTAAACTTTCCTCCGGAGCCACCAATTATTCAAACAGAGATTGTTGAGGAACGAACCATTAAATCAGAATCATCTAGTGATACCGATTCAACAAATTCAATTATGGAGAATCTGGAACCTTTAAGTATGGAAGACCGAATGAGAGCTAAACGCACTGGCCAAGGTCACGCAATTACTCATCCAGACATTAATG